>NC_068452.1:13208708-13453708 GCF_023373465.1 Oncorhynchus keta | reverse complement strand
TCCCTACCGGCCAACCCCTCCCTAACCCGGACGACGCTAGGCCAATTGTGCGTCGCCCCACGGACCTGCCGGTCGCGGCCGGTTACGACAGAGCCTGGGCGCGAACCCAGAGTCTCTGGTGGCACAGCTGGCGCTGCAAAAAGGGAGGCCTTTTGCAATTATGTTAGCATAGCTGAAATCTGTTGTTCTGATTAAAGAAGCAATAAAACTGGCCTTCTTTAGACTAGTTGAGTATCTGGAGCGTCAGCATTTGTGGGTTCGATTACAGGCTCAAAATGTCCAGAAACAATTAACTTTATTCTGAAACTCATCATGCAGAAAAAATGAAAAGATGCTCGAGGAGTGCTTGATGCCATCTGTCAAGCATGATGGAGGCAAAGTGGGAGATTTGTACAGCGTGAAAGGGATCTTTAAGAAGGAAGGCTATCACTCCATTTTGCAACTCCATGCCATACCCTGTGGACAGCGCTTAATTGGAGCAAATTTTCTCCTGCAACAGGACAATGACCCAACGCACAGCTCCAAACTATGCAATAAATATTTCGGGAAGAAGCAGTCAGCTGGTATTCTGTCTATAGTGGCCAGCACAGTCACCAGATCTCAACCTTATTGAGCTGTTGTGGGAGCAGCTTGACCGTAAGAAGTGCCCATCAAGCCAATCCAACTTGTGGGAGGTGCTTCAGGAAGCATGGGGTGAAATCTCTTCAGATTACCTCAACAAATTGACAACTACAATGTCTAAGGTCTGCAAGGCTGTAATTGCTGAAAATTAAGGATTCTTTGGCGAAAGAAAAGTTTGAAGGACACTATTATTTAAATAAAAATCATTATTTATACCTTTGTCAGCGTCTTGACTATATTTCCTGTTCATTTTGCAAATCATTTCATGTATGTTTTCATGGAAAACAAGGACATTTCTAAGTGACCCCAAACTTTTGAACGGTAGTGTAAACGACTACGGTATTTGAATTGGAAATGAGTGCACAATATGACACATCCTAATACAATCTACGTCACTGTTGTCATAAGTAAGTATTTCTGCTTACAACAAGGGATTACACTGCAGATTTTGATTGCTTCACTCAACTCTGGACAGGGGGAAAACAATAAGCGGTATTGCCGTGTAACTGGATATCTGGGTAACCAGAGACGTGCATCGAGACAGATCGATTCCTAAAGCATGTAACAGCAGGGGGAGAAATGGCATCAGTGTGCAATAAGAGTATTGATGATATCACGTTTCATACAAGCCTCTTTCATTTGGGGAAAGTGGCGGGTGGTTTGTAAATCTATCGGAGAGCGAGGAGGGGAGAATCTTGACCTCTGTCAATATCTAGCGGTCACATCTCTTATTCCTCAATTCGATTTAAGTTGAATTACATGTTCCTTAATTCAATTAAGTTTAATTACATTACCTGTCATTGATGTGATATTCATAATATCATAATAAGCTTTCACCGGTTATATCTACTGTAAGTAGGACTGGAATGCTATTATTGTTTTAGCTACTCATTAAGCAACCATGGAGATATAGTGAAGACATCAATCAATGGCAATCTAACATCGCTTTACAAGCACTACTTCCCCCATCCCCCTCAAGTGTGAATAATTTACTAAGGCGGCACAGCTTCCGTTCCCCTTATCCAAAACGATATGGCCTCGGCTCCTACTGAATTTTTTGCAGTGTTGCCACGACAACTGCCGCAGCGGCACCAGGATGCGAGCCCCTTTATTTATTTCCTGTGTTAGGAGAGAAGAGACCAGCCGAGCAAATTGAGACTTTTCTAGATTTTAATAAATGTTTCTTTTGAACGCTCGTCTCGTCGTGTTGCCGAGCTGTGAGCAGTGGGCACCCCCACTGTCTTATGTTTCACAAGGGTCTACTGATCCCTGGTCTTGCACATACACACTACACACCCCAAGCCTCCCCCACACACCCCAAAAGAAAACGTTTCATCCTATAGCATTTCTAAGATTATTAAATGATTCAGGACCAACAATTAGGTGTGGTCTGAGGGCCACTCACACTCTAATGACTTCCTCTTTTTTGTGTGTGTCTGCTCCACAGTGCACTTAGCACTAGCTATCAAAATGAACAATCTCAGCACCGGGTGTCAGGTAATAGGTATTGAGAGCAGGAGATAAAATCCACTGGGCTGGTAAAACTCTTGAAAAAACCCTTCCTCCCTGAGTGCTTACATGGGCGTTTCAGTCTAATTTGACACCATAGACCGGCGCCAGTAATCGTCTCTGACACTACAGAGCATTTCAATCAAGGAGGAACGCATTGTTGAAAACTGTATGGCCCATCTCATCTCCCATTTTGGGCTGAAATAACGGGTCTTGTGAAAAATAGCACCTGCTATAATTGGGTCATGAGCCCAAACATTTTTAGAAATGTTTCACAAGCGTTATGCCATAGATATATTATTGTATAATAAACAGAAAATAGGTGTCTCTTTAACCCACCCCGATATTACAAGGTTCTTCCACCCATTAGCATGGAATTAACAGATTTTGTGCAGATCCTATTGTTCTTTGTGGTTCCAGTTGAGCTTCCAGCACAAGGTGGGCATCATGTACTGCCAGGCGGGCCAGAGCACCGAAGAGGAGATGTACAACAATGAGAGTGCCAGCCCTTCCCTGGAGGAGTTCTTGGAGCTGCTGGGCCAGAGGGTCAGGCTGAAGGGCTTCACCAAGTACCGGGCCCAGCTGGACAACAAAAGTAAGTTCACAGCGCAACACACACATCATTTGTTTGTTTTATTCGCATTTGATTTATCATATGGTTGATAAATGTGCAATAAGTTAGAGGAGCAGGGCCCAGCTGGACACATACTGTACATCATCTTGTACAGACCAACTGAAAAGAAGAATAATGCAGTTTTGAATGACATATCTTTTGATAGGAGCAAACTTGGAAGTTAGTCCTTTTCTCTGTATTAAATAAATGTCGTAGATTGCAAAAGAACTACAAAAAAAGTCCATGTCTCTCTGTACACTGAAAAAGGAGTTACATGGCCAGGATATTTAAAACAGCGCAAACAAAATAATACTTAAAAAATATATATATACACACAAGTGCCTTGGAGAGTTCTGCTAATGCAGCGAAGGACTACCTTACATGTTTGTTCCTATCAGTCAATACTGTTTCCAAAGAGAACTGTTCCGCCACACCCAAACCCACACAGCTCCTATCCTTTGTTTCTCCTTTGCTTTGAAAGTGTAGAATATGTGAAATAAGTTATCATTGAACATGAAAACCAAGCCACTGTATATGGAGATATGACTAAAGTCTATGGAGGTACTGTATGAGTTTGGCCAACTTCAGAGCTGTTGTTGCCTTCTGCTTGATGCTGGCAACACCAGGACCGATTGGTACTGATTACTGTATGTGTATATAAACTCAGCAAACAATATAAACGTCCTCTCACTGTCAACTGCGTTTTATTTTCAGCTAACTTAACATGTGTAAATACTTGTATGAACATAACAAGATTCAACAACTGAGACATAAACTGAACAAGTTTCACAGATGTGACGAACAGAAATGGAATGTGTCCCTGAACAAAGGGGGGGGTGACCACCAGCTGCATTAAGTGCATCTCCTCCTCATGGGCTGCACCAGATTTCCCAGTTCTTGCTGTGAGATGTTACTCCAATCTTCCACCATGGCACCTGCAAGTTCCCGGACATTTCTGGGGGGAATGACCCCAGCCCTCACCCTCCGATCCAACAGATCCCAGACGTGCTCAATGGGATTGAGATCCGGGCTCTTCCCTGGCCAACACTGACATTCCGATCTTGCAGGAAATCACGCACAGAACGAGCAGTATGGCTGGTGGCATTGTCATGCTGGAGGGTCATGTCAGGATGAGCCTGCAGGAAGGGTACCAAATGAGGGAGGAGGATGTCTTCCCTGTAACGCACAGCATTGAGATTGCCTGCAATGACAACAAGCTCAGTCCGATGATGCTGTGACACACCGCCCCAGACCATGACAGACCATGACTCCGACCATCACCCCTGATGAGACAAAAACGCGACTCGTCAGTGGAGAGCACTTTTTGCCAGTCCTGTCTGGTCCAGCGATGGTGGGTTTGTGCCCATAGGTGACGCTGTTACCGGTGATGTCAGGTGAGGACCTGCCTTACAACAGGCCTACAAGCCCTCAGTCCAGCCTCTCTCTGCCTTTTGCGGACAGTCTGAGCACTGATGGAGAGATTGTGCGTTCCTGGTGTAACTCGGGCAGTTGTTGTTGCCATCCTGTACCTGTCCCACGGATGTGATGTTTGGATGTACCGATCCTGTGCAGGTGTTGTTACACGTGATCTGCCACTGCGAGGACGATGAGCTGTCCGTCCTGCTACAGCGCCGTCTTAGGCGGACGTTGCATTTTATTGCCCTGGCCACATCTATAGTCCTCATGCCCCCTTGCAGCATGCCTAAGGCACGTTCACGCAGATGAACAGGGACCCTGGGCATCTTTCTTTTGGTGTTTTTTTCAGAGTCAGTAGAAAGGCCTCTTTTAGTGGTCCAAGTTTTCATAACTGTGACCTTAATTGCCTACCGTCTGTAAGCTGTTAGTGTCTTAATGACCGTTCCACAGGTGCATGTTCATTAATTGTTTATGGCCATTGAACAAGCGGGGGAAACCGTGTTTAAACCCTTTACAATGAAGATCTGTGACGTTATTTGGATTCTTATGAATTATCTTTGAAAGACAGGGTCCTGAAAAATTGATGTTTCTTTTCTTGCTGAGTTTATATATATATATTAGAGCAATAATTGTCGTTCTGGAGCTCCCTGCCTTTAGCCTCTTCAAAGTGGGCGCGAATACCGATTTTAGCCTTTTCATGCTAGCTAGCCGGGTCCTATTTTCGCCAACTTCTTTCCAGATAACGGCAAAAATCGGGTCCAAACAAAGAATAGTTGGTTCAAGAGCCGTAAGCTCTTGTTCGGTGGGGTTATTTAGCATATATATATCCCTGGTTCAAATTCAGGCTGTATCACATCTGGCCGTGTTTCGGAGACCCATAGGGCGGCGCACAATTGGTCCAGCGTTGTCCGGGTTTGGCAGGGCTAGGCCGTCATTTTAAATAAGAATTTGTTCTTAACTGACTTGCCTAGTTAAATAAAGGTTACACACACACACTGACCAAAAAGTTATTTTGTTGGCATTTACGTATGTCGCCATTACCAGTAAAACATGATCAAAACCTATTTCTTTCGCATACTTCCTGTGCTGTTTCGTGGTTCGTTTGTTCAGTCGTTTAATTCTCAGCCAGGATTTCTATGAAACACTGTTTGGGTCTTTGCGTGTCAAAAAATATACTATTTTACGTGTCAAATAAGCTTTTTGACCAATTAGGACCTGACTATGACTGCACGTCACATAATAATTTAACGCGTTCATACATTTTTTTACGCATATATTATACACATTGATTAGACTACCACTCGTATTTCATATGTCACAACGATTCATCGATACGTATGCTATGATGCTGGTAAAGTTATATCGCGCACCTACAGTGCTGGACATAAAAAAAGCTAGTTAGCTCATGGATGTAAACATGAAAAAACATAGCAAAATGACATCTGTTTCAGTAGCTATATAGTTAGCTAGCTAAATATATAACTAGGTGTCACCATCTAAAATAACCCTAATTTACAAGACAGATCTTATGTGAAGCTTATGTAAAGCTAGCCACAATAAGGATTAGCCACAATAAGGAATAGCCACGAGTGGACTTTACGGTTAACCTTCAAAATAAAAGTTTTTGCATCATTCTACTATTTGTATTCATTTGCATCACTGTCAATTACATAATTTTATTTTGAAGGCAACCTGCAAATTCTACTATTGTGCCTAATCCTTAACTTCACAACACACTAGCCAGATGAAGCTAGCTGGCTGCTTCTAACATCAGCTTTGAGCAACAAGGTTAAGAAGCTGGCTCGCTATTTCTTTTGAAATTGAACTTCAGTTCATGAATAGGCGAATACAGAATGAATACAGAGTTCAGTGTGTCAAATCGGAGGGCATGTTGTCCGGACATCTGGCAGTCTCTATGAAGGTGCCACAGGGTTAAATTCTCGGGCCGACTCTTTTCTCTGTATGATGTCGCTCTTGCTGCGGGCGATTCCCTGATCCACCTCTACGCAGACGACACCATTCTGTATACTTTTGGCCTTTCCTTGGACACTGTGCTAACAAACCTCCAAACGAGTTTCAATGCCACACAACACTCCTTCCGTGGCCTCCAAATGCTATTAAACGCTAGAAAAACCAAATACATGCTTTTCAACCGTTCGCTGCCCGCACCCGCCCGCCCGACTAGCATCACGATCCTGGACGGTTCTGACCTAGAATATGTGGACAACTATAAATACCTAGGTGTCTGGCTAGACTGTAAACTCTCCTTCCAGACTCATATTAAACATCTCCAATCTAAAATCAAATCTAGAATCGGCTTTCTATTTCGCAACAAAGCCTCCTTCACTCATGCCGCCAAACTTACCCTAGTAAAACTGACTATCCTACTGATCCTTGACTTCGGCGATGTCATCTACAAAATAGCTTCCAACACTATACTCAGCAAACTGGATGCAGCCTATCACAGTGCCATCCGTTTTGTTACCAAATCACCTTATACCACCCATCACTGCGTCCTGTATGCTCTAGTCGGCTGGCCCTCGCTACATATTCGTCGCCAGACCCACTGGCTCCAGGTCATCTATAAGTCTATGCTAGGTAAAGCTCCGCCTTATCATCTCAGTTCACTGGTCATGATAACAACACCCACCCGTAGCACACGTTCCAGCAGGTATATCTCACTGATCATCCCCAAAGCCAACACCTAATTTGGCTGCCTTTACTTCCAGTTCTCTGCTGCCAGTGACTGGAACGAATTGCAAAAATCACTGAAGTTGGAGACTTTTTTATTTTCCTCACCAACTTTAAACATCAACTATCTGAGCAGCTAACTGATCGCTGAAGCTGTACATAGTCCATCTGTAAATAGCCCACCCAATCTACCTACCTCATCCCCATACTGTTTTTATTTTATTTACTTTTCTGCTCTTTTGCACACCAGTATCTCTACTTGCACATCAAC
The DNA here is from genome assembly GCF_023373465.1 of Oncorhynchus keta. Lineage (NCBI taxonomy): Eukaryota > Metazoa > Chordata > Actinopteri > Salmoniformes > Salmonidae > Oncorhynchus > Oncorhynchus keta. The sequence continues at coordinate 13,446,587 of NC_068452.1, read as the reverse complement.
ATCTGCTCATTTATCACTCTAAATTGTAATGATTTGCTCCTATGGCCTATTTATTGCCTACCTCCTCATGCCTTTTGCACACACTGTATATAGACTTTCTTTTTTCTACTCTGTCATTGACTTGAAACTTCAGTGTTTTCTGTCCAAATCTACTAATTATATGCATATTATAGCTTTTGGGCCTGAGTAGCAGGCAGTTTACTCTGGGCACCTTATTATCCAAGCTACTCAATACTGCCCCCCAGTCCCAAAGAACTTTGCCACCTTCTCCTCCCTCCTCAATCCTCCTCCCCCTCCCCCTCCTCCCTCTCTGCAGATGACTTCGTCAACCATTTTGAAAAGAAGGTCGACGACATCCGATCCTCGTTTGCTAAGTCAAACGACACCGCTGGTTCTGCTCACACTGCCCTACCCGGTGCTCTGACCTCTTTCTCCCCTCTCTCTCCAGATGAAATCTCGCGTCTTGTGACGGCCGGCCGCCCAACAACCTGCCCGCTCGACCCTATCCCCTCCTCTCTTCTCCAGACCATTTCCGGAGACCTTCTCCCTTACCTCACCTCGCTCATCAACTCATCCCTGACCGCTGGCTACGTCCCTTCCGTCTTCAAGAGAGCGAGAGTTGCACCCCTTCTGAAAAAACCTACACTCGATCCCTCCGATGTCAACAACTACAGACCAGTATCCCTTCTTTCTTTTCTCTCCAAAACTCTTGAACGTGCTGTCCTTGGCCAGCTCTCCCGCTATCTCTCTCAGAATGACCTTCTTGATCCAAATCAGTCAGGTTTCAAGACTAGTCATTCAACTGAGACTCCTCTTCTCTGTATCACGGAGGCGCTCCGCACCGCTAAAGCTAACTCTCTCTCCTCTGCTCTCATCCTTCTAGACCTATCGGCTGCCTTCGATACTGTGAACCATCAGATCCTCCTCTCCACCCTCTCCGAGTTGGGCATCTCCGGCACGGCCCACGCTTGGATTGCGTCCTACCTGACAGGTCGCTCCTACCAGGTGGCGTGGCGAGAATCTGTCTCCTCACCACGCGCTCTCACCACTGGTGTCCCCCAGGGCTCTGTTCTAGGCCCTCTCCTATTCTCGCTATACACCAAGTCACTTGGCTCTGTCATAACCTCACATGGTCTCTCCTATCATTGCTATGCAGACGACACACAATTAATCTTCTCCTTTCCTCCTTCTGATGACCAGGTGGTGAATCGCATCTCTGCATGTCTGGCAGACATATCAGCGTGGATGACGGATCACCACCTCAAGCTGAACCTCGGCAAGACGGAGCTGCTCTTCCTCCCGGGGAAGGACTGCCCGTTCCATGATCTCGCCATCACGGTTGACAACTCCATTGTGTCCTCTTCCCAGAGCGCTAAGAACCTTGGCGTGATCCTGGACAACACCCTGTCGTTCTCAACTAACATCAAGGCGGTGGCCCGTTCCTGTAGGTTCATGCTCTACAACATCCGCAGAGTACGACCCTGCCTCACACAGGAAGCGGCGCAGGTCCTAATCCAGGCACTTGTCATCTCCCGTCTGGATTACTGCAACTCGCTGTTGGCTGGGCTCCCTGCCTGTGCCATTAAACCCCTACAACTCATCCAGAACGCCGCAGCCCGTCTGGTGTTCAACCTTCCCAAGTTCTCTCACGTCACCCCGCTCCTCCGCTCTCTCCACTGGCTTCCAGTTGAAGCTCGCATCCGCTACAAGACCATGGTGCTTGCCTACGGAGCTGTGAGGGGAACGGCACCTCAGTACCTCCAGGCTCTGATCAGGCCCTACACCCAAACAAGGGCACTGCGTTCATCCACCTCTGGCCTGCTCGCCTCCCTACCACTGAGGAAGTACAGTTCCCGCTCAGCCCAGTCAAAACTGTTCGCTGCTCTGGCTCCCCAATGGTGGAACACACTCCCTCACGACGCCAGGACAGCGGAGTCAATCACCACCTTCCGGAGACACCTGAAACCCCACCTCTTTAAGGAATACCTAGGATAGGATACGTAATCCTTCTCACCCCCCCCCCTTTTAAAGATTTAGATGCACTATTGTAAAGTGGATGTTCCACTGGATGTCATAAGGTGAATGCACCAATTTGTAAGTCGCTCTGGATAAGAGCGTCTGCTAAATGACTTAAATGTAATGTTAACAAGAACATTTTGGAGTGGTTGAAAGACACGTTTTAATGTCTCCAACCTAAGTGTATGTAAACTTCAACTGTATATGAGATCTTAAAACATATCTTTTTAGCTTTGCTTTTCCTTCGGGTGCTTTTTAGTCATTCAGTTTTTGTCACTCTTTTTTATTCTTATGTTTGTTGTATAGTAAATATTTCAGCTTTTATTTTCCTTCTTTTTCTTTCTTTTTTTTCTTCCTGTGAAGCACATTTAGTTGCATTCCATGTCTGAAATGAGCTGTATAAATAAAGCTTGATTTGACTTGGTTTCTGTGAATAAACCCGGGTGGGTCTTTTCTATCTAAACCATAGCAACACTCTATATACATTTATTGTCATGTGTACCCTGTTGGTTTTGTTTGCTTTGCTGTTCTAAGCAGTATCTTGCGTAATGCTCTTGGGGAAATCATTCAGATCACTGTTTTTGGATTATTCTGGAGGTCTGAAATTCAGTTACAGCAATCAAGATTTTATGCCATCTTAAAGCTGTGTCCGTCTGTCAATCCTGATTCCTAGACATAACACGCAATCTGCCCAGCATTCATATAAAGCCACCTATACAGGAACCAGGGCCAGTGTCGTTTCTGAGGTCTAGGGAAAGAGAACGGGCCATTTAGAAATACCCAGAAATAGACTGGCCATAGGGCATTTCAGGCAAATGCAAGATAGGTGGTCAGCCCAGTGGTCCTGTGTACATTTGTTTAAAAAAAATCATTTGCACTGTATTATCGTTATTTGACTAATAATGGGGGGCCTCACGAAAACAATTGGGCCGTCCCTGGCAATACCACAGGATTATTGTTGCAGAATGCAATGATCTTATTGCAGATCATTTTTCCCGGAGACTGCAGTATTACATTATTTTCAATTCTATTGTTTAGAGCTGCTCTGACCTAAATTCTTTGTTTGGGTGTTACAGCGGATTCCACTGGAACACATTCTCTCTACACTACTTACAAAGACTATGAGCTGATGTTCCACGTGTCCACACTGCTTCCCTACACCCCCAACAACAGACAACAGGTGAGTGGACCCTGGAAGTCTATGGGTATCTGCTAGCAATGCTACCTATAACTTCCTTCATACTGGACACGGATGAGTAACATTTTTATCCACAAGTTCATCTGACTCTGGGACAGTAGCTAAAAGGCCTCATTGCCAACATCCCAAAGTATCCCTTTTAAAGCAGCTCTAGTCAATCTGTGTCCACACACAGTGGCCCCCCCCCCCAACATTTGTGTAAGTAATCTGAGAGATTGGTCTTGGCAAATGTCACTGCCACAGGTATTTGAATATTGTTGTAACTTCCCTTAAAGCCAGATTTTGGAGTGCCACTTCAAAAGAGCAATTTAACACCTTTTTGATAATTAACACAAGGATCTCGTAGGTCAGTTTTTGAAACATTAATGGCTGAATTTAAACTTGAAATGTGCACATAACCAGTGGTGGAAAAAGTACCCAATTGTCATACTTGAGTAAAAGTAAAGATAACTTAGTATGGGATGACCAGGGATGTTCTCTTGATCAGCCTGTGAATTGGACCATTTTCCTGTCCTGCTAAACATTCAAATTATAACGAGTACTTTTGGGTGTCAAGGAAAATGTATGGGGTAAATAGTACATTATTTTCTGTTGGAATGAAGTAAAGTAAAAGTTACTTAAGTAGTACTTCAAAGTATTTTTTACTTAAGTACTTTACACCACTGCACATAACCATCTTGAGTTCATTTCCGCGACAATCTAATTGGCATAAAAAAAAATTCCCATCAAAGTCCGTCTAAGATAGATACAACTATTTTATTACATGGCTTTAACTGGCAACCCGGTACCAGTTACAAAATGTTACAAAATTAAAGTATATATGGAAATAGTTTAGTGCCCAAATAATGGGGTAAATATGTGCAAAAATAATAAAATAGTTTCCTGATCTTATATCACTCAGATATAGGACAGACACTTCAAAACAAACTTAGTAAAAAAAAAGGATCTAAAAAGGATCTGTTTTTACATGTATGATTATGTTATCAATGTGTTTCTATCGGCTAAATTCAGTAAGCCCAAATTCAATGTTTCATCAAATATTGTTTGAATATTTTGGGGGGATACCTAAAGGGGTTCTAAAATTCTAAATCAAATGGCTAAATGATCCTTGATATGACCATCTTAAAACAATTCCATATGTTAGCTTAGTAAACCCCCCAGAAACTCAAGTCAAGCTCACAGTTTTTAAGCTGCTGTGAAGAATATTTTTTTAATCACTTGTTAGTGAAGTTAACTCTAAATGCAACCCTTTTTTTTAATCGTCATTACAGTGATCATTATCATGAACATTTCTTATAGTTTCTACCCCTTTACTACAACAGGTAGCTTGCCATGTTGATCCTTTAGTCACAATCTGCTCTCCAATATTAGAAATTGGCACTAATCATTTCAGAGTTGCGCATAATTTCCCCCAGTCAGTCACATGTTAATTGGAAATGATATTTCTGGAGATGTTGCCACGACAACAATTTCGCATGCACTCCTCAATTCAATGCCCCACTCTGCTTGGTGTCTGTGAATATGCCTGGGTGGGTCTTTCTATCGAGACCATAGTAACACGCCCTGTAAATGAATTGTCACGTGCACCATGTGGATTCTATTTGCTTTGCAGTAGTAAGCAGTATCTTACATAAAGCTCTTGGGAACAGCATTCGGATCACAGTTTTTAAAAAATATTAATGGACTATTCTGCAAGTCTGAAATTAAATTAATAAAGATTTTTAAGGCCATCTTAAAGCTGTGGCCATTTGGCAATCCTGATTCCTGGACATATGCCGCAATCTGCCCAGCGTTCATAGAAAGCCACCTATACAGGAACGAGGGCCAGTGTCTTTCTGAGCTTTCCGAAATCAGAACGGGCCAAGTGTCTTGGGCTTCGCATGTGTCTTGGGCCTTGATTATTAGGATTTGAAGTTTCATTCCCCCCCTGGGATCCCATTTGATTTCTGAGATTAGCCGTAAGCCCCCCCCCCCAAGGTCGGTAGAGGCTCTGCCACTACTTGAGCCCCTTTATCCAGCCAATTCCACCCCTCATCCCGTTTGTTTACCACCTACACCAAGGGACTTAACAGATTATGGCCTCCTGGTGAGGAGGCTATCGCCCTGTTAGAAACCCCTGGACCCTAGCCACTGCCTTTAGCACTTCTGTTTATTGCCAAGGATATGAGAGGTATAAGCAATATGACAGTACTATTGCTCCCACAGGCCCTCTGATAGACTCCAAATAAACATGTTTTACTGTCCTCCATATCCTTTCCTTGACCACTTCACAGCTTGACTTGTGTTCTAGAGTGGGATAGATTTCCATCAATTAGGTCTTCATCAGCCTTTGAGACCTTGTCCTAGTCTCTCATGTACTGTAAGGGCATTTATTTTTCTGAATTCTAATGTGCTTTTTGTTTTCCGTTTCCTTTTCTTGCCATTTAGCTACTGAGGAAGAGGCACATTGGAAATGACATCGTCACCGTCATCTTCCAGGAACCTGGTGCTCTTCCCTTCACTCCCAAAAACATTCGCTCACACTTCCAGCACGTGTTCATCATTGTCAGAGTTCACAACCCTTGCACAGAAAATGTTTGCTACAGGTGAGCAAAGCATACCGCTGATACTTCTAAAATACATGGTGTGAGAGATGTGTAAAGCTGGTTTCAATTAACTTGTATTGATTCAAGCATTCTGGTACCTCAGGGCCCAATTTCAATAAGGCTGCAATCCAATCATTTGAATAAGTACCTCTATTAATGATTGTTGAATCAAGTGTCAACTCCCTCCATCGCTAACGTTCAGTCCTTGGACAATAAAGTAGACAAGCTTAGGGATATGATCTCTTTCCAGAGAGACATCAGGGACTGTATAACATAGTCTTTTTTTACAGAATCATGACTCTGCGGATATATTGTCCATTCAGCCAGCAGGGTTCTTTGTCCATCGTACAGTCAAAAAAAAAGAATGTTTCATGATTAACAACTGTGTGATTGTGTGAACGTTCTCCCAATTTGGAATACCTCACCATCAAATGCCGACCGCATTACCCCCCAAAATACATTTATTCGGTCATCGTCATTGCCGTATATATTCCCCACCAAGACGACACTGCGACGGCTCTCAAGGAACTACACTTTTCGATGTACAAACTGGAAACCGCTTATCCTGAGGCCGCATTTATTGTAACTGGGGACTTTAATAAAGATCTGAGGAAAAGGCTACCGAAATCCAATCAACACATCTCCTGTGCTACATGCGCAACACGGACTGTGGATCATTGCTACTCTCCCTTTTGAGGCGGGCTACAAGGCCATCCCCCATCCCTCCCTTCGGCAAATTGGACCACACCTCTATTCTGCTCCTGCCCACCTATAGGCAAAATGGGTACAGGAAGCTCCCGTGGTATGGACTGCTCAATGTTGGTCTGACCAATCGAAATCTATGCTTCAAGATTGTTTTGATCGCGCTGACCTGGAAATATTCCGGGTCGCCTCCTTAGAATAGTAGTATTGATGTACACACTGACTGGGTTCATAAGGAAGTGCATAGAGGATGTTGTCCCACTGTGACGATTAGAACTCATCTAAACCAAAAACCTTGAATAGATTGCGGCATTCGCGCAAAACTAAAAGTGTGAAACATCGCATTTAACCATGGCAAGGTGACTGGGAATGTGGACCTGTACAAGCAGGCCAGCTATGACCTCAGTAACGCAATCAAGAGGCAAAACAACATTACACAGTGGAGTTGTATTAAACTGCTCCAACATGAGGTATATGTGGCAGGGACTCAAGAAAATCACAGCTTATGAAACGAAAGCCAGCCACGTTGTGGACACCTACACCTCGCTCCTGGACGAGCTTAACACTTTCACCCGCTTCGAGGAAACAATATAAAGCCGTTGACATACCTACCGACGCTCACCAAGACTCCGTCCTCCGTGGCTGACGTAAGTAAGTAATTGAAGCGTGTTAACCCTTGCAAGGCTGCCAGGGCCACATCCTCAAAGCAGACCAGCTGGCTGAAGTGTTTCCAGACATATTTTATCTCCATATCCCTGTCTGTTGTCCCCACTTGCATCAACATGTCCACCATTATTCCTGTACCCAATAAAGCAAAGGTAATTTAACTAAATGTCTATCACCCCATAGCACTCACTTCTGTTATCATGATGTGCTTTGAGAGACTAGTTAAGGATCTTATCACCTCTACCTTACCTGGCACCCAAAAGTTTGGACACACCTACTCATTCCAGGGTTTTTCTTTATTTTTACTATTTTCTACTTTGTAAAATAGTAGTGAAGACATCAAAACTATGAAATAACACATATGGAATCATATAGTAACCAAACAAGTGTTAAACAAATCTAAATATTTTATATTTGAGATTCTTCAAAGTAGCCAACCTTTGTGCAAAGCTGTCATCAATATTGGCATTCTCTCAACCAGCTTCATAAGGTAGTCACCTAGAATGCATTTAAATTAACAGGTGTGCCTTGTTAAAAGTGAATTTGTGGAATTTCTTTCCTTCTTAATGTGTTTGAGCCAATCAATTGTGTTGTCACAAGGTAGGGGTGGTTTTACAGAAGATAGCCCTATTTGGTAAAATACCAAGTGCATATTATGGCAAGAACAGCTAACATAAGCAAAGAGAAACGACAGTCCATTACTTTAAGACATGAAGGTCAGTCAACATGGAACATTTCAAGAACTTTGAATGTTTCTTCAAGTGCAGTCGCAAAACCATCAAGCGCGATGATGAAAGAGGCTCAGGGCCTTGGTCTGAACCCTTCCCTGTGTAACTTGGTCCTGGATTTCCTGACGGGCCGACCCCAAGTGGTAGGGTTAGGCAGAGTGGCAGAGGTGTTGTTGGTCTTCAACACTGGTCTTCACAGCGGTGTGTGCTCAGCCCCTTCTGTGCTCCCTGTTTACTCTTGACAGTGTGGCCACTCATTTCTCCAACTCAATCATTAGGTTTGCTGACGATTGTAGGCCTGATAACCAACAACGATGAGATGGCCTACAGTGAGAAGGTGAGGGAACTGGGTGGAGTGGTGTCAGGAAAATAATCTCAACGTCTTCAAAACGAAAGGAGCTGATTGTGGACTACAGGAGACAGCAGAGAGAGCACTCCCCCATCCACATCGACGGCCGCAGTGGAAGTGAAAAGTACACGTTCCTCAGCGTACACATCACAGAGAGCCTGAAATGGTCCCTTCACACCGAGAGCGTGGTGAAGAAGAAGCAACAGTGCCTCTTCAACTTCACGAGGCTGAAGAAATTCAGCTTGGTCCCTGAAGGCATCCGCATGCTTCCCAGACGAAACAGTTCAGAAGGGATTATGCGAACACACTCATTTGCCGACTTAGGCCGAACTGAAACATGCAGGACGCCTTTAGACCCTCACAAACTTCTACAGATTCACCATTGTGAGCATCCTGTCGGGCTGTATCACCGCATGGTACGGCAATTGCACCGCCCGCAACTGCAGGGCTCTCCAGAGGGTGGTGTGGTCAGCCCAACACGTCACCGGGAGTACACTGCCTGCCCTCCGGGACATCTACAGCACCCAGTGTCACGGGAATGCCAATTAGATCATTAAGGACCTCAGCCACCCGAGCCACAGCCTGTTCACGCCGCTACCATCTTGAAGGCAGAGACCGTACAGGTGCATCAAAGCTGGGACCGAGAAACTGAGACACTGCTTGTATCTCCAGGCCATCAGACTGTTACAGTCCCCACTAGCCGGCCTCCACTCAAGTCCCCTGCCCTGACACTTAGTCACTGTTCTAGCCGGCTACCACGTGGTACTCTACCCCTGCTCCTTAGACTGCTGCCCTATGTACATAGGCATTGAACACTGGTCACTTTAATAGTGTTTACATACTGGTTAACCCACATTTTGTATGTACAGTGCATTTGTAAAGTTTTCGGACCCCTTTTCCCACATTTTGTTACGTTTGCAGCCTTACTCTAAAATGTATCAAATGAATTGTTTTCCTCATCAATCTACTACGCACAATAACCCATAATGATGAAGCGAAAACAGGTTTTTAGGAAACTTTGTAAATTTAAACAAATAAATAAACAGATCACAAAAGGTTTGAATAATTATGGAAATCATCTATTGGGGGAGAAGGGCCTTGGTCAGTGAGGTGACCAAGAACCCAATGCTCACTCTGACAGAGCTCCAGAGTTCCTCTGTGGGGATGGGAGAACTTTCCAGAAGGACATCTCTGCAGCACTCCACCAATCAGGACTCTATGGTGGCCAGACGGAAGCCACTCCTCAGCAAAAGGCACAGGACAGCCCCCTTGGAGTTTGCCAAAAGGCACCTAAAGGCTCTGACTACTGGAAACAAGATGCCCTGGTCTGATGAAACCAAGATTGAACTCTTTGGTCTAAATGCCAAGAGTCACGTCTGGAGGAAACCAGCCACCGTCCCTACGGTGAGGCGTGATGGCAGCATCATGCTGTGGGGATGTTTTCAGGGACTGGGAGACAGGATTTGAGGGTAGGATGAACGGCGCAAAGTACAGAGAGATCCTTGATGAAAACCTGCTCCAGAACGCTCAGGACCTCTGACTGGGGCCAAGATTCACCTTCCAATACGACAACGACCCTAAGCACACAGCCAAGACCATGCAGGAGTGGCTTCTGGACAAGTCGCTGAATGTCCTTGAGTGACACAGCCAGAGCCCAGACTTGAACATGATTGAACATCTCTGGAAAGACCTGAAAATAGCTGTGCAGCAACACTCCCCATCCAACCTGACAGCGATTGAGAGGATCTGCAGAAAATAATGGGAGAAACTCTCCAAATACAGGTGTGCCAAGTAGAGGTCGACCGATTATGATTTTAACACAGATACCGATTATTAGAGGACCTAAAACCCCGATACCGATTCATTTTTTAAAATGTATTTGTAATAATGACAATAACCACAATTCTGAATGAACACTTATTTTAACTTAATATAATACATCAATAAAATTCATTTAGCCTCAAATAAATAATGAAACATGTTCAATTTGGTTTAAATAATGCAAAAACAAAGTGTTGGAGAAGAAAGTAAAAGTGCAATATGTGCTATGTACGAAAGCTAACGTTTCAGTTCCTTGCTCAGAACATGAGAACATATGAAATCTGGTGGTTCCTTTAACATGAGTATTCAATATTCCCAGGTAAGAAGTTTTAGGTTGTAGTTATTATAGGAATTATAGGACTATTTCCCTCTATACCATTTGTATTTCATTAACCTTAGTCACTTTAGTATTGCCAGTGTAACAGTATAGCTTCCATCCCTCTCCTCGCTCCTCTCTGGGCTCGAACCAGCAACACAAAGACAATTAGCGCGCGCTAACTAGCTAGCCATTTCACTTCGGTTACACGAGCCTCATCGAGGGAGTTGATAAGCTTGAAGTGTGCAATGCTTGACGCACAATGAAGAGCTGCTGTCAAAACGCACGAAAGTGCTGTTTGAATGAATGTTTACGCACCTGCTTCTGCCTACCACCACTCAGTATGCTTGTATGCTCAGTCAGATTATATGCAACGCATATATCTAGTCATATCATCAACCATGTGTTGTTAACTAGTGATTATGATTGATTGTTTTTTATAAGATAAGTTTAATGCTAGCTAGCAACTTACCTTGGCTTACTGCATGGTGGAGTGCAATGAGAGAGGCGGGTCGTTATTGCGTTGGACTAGTTAACTGTAAGGTTGCAAGATTGGATCCCCCGAGATGACAAGGTGAAAATCTGTCCTTCTGCCCCTGAACAAGGCAGTTAACCCACTGTCATTGAAAATAAGAATAGGTTCTTAACTGACTTGCCTAGTTAAATAAAGTTATTAAAAAATAATAATAATTCAATCTGCGCCCAAAAATACTGATTTCTGATTGTTATGAAAACTTGAAATCGGCCCTAATTAATCGGCCATTCCGATTAATCGGTCGACCTCTAGTGCCAAGCTTGTCGCTTCAAATCCAAGAAGACTCCAGGCTGTAATCGCTGCCAAAAGTTCTTCAGCAAAGTACTGAGTAAAGGGTCTGAATACTTATGTAAATGTGATATTTATGTTTTTTTACTTTTAATAAATAAAAATGTGTGAACCTGTCATGGGGTATTGTGTGTAGATTGATAAGGGAAAAATAAGGATGTAACATAATACAATTTGGAAAACGTCAAGGGGTCTGAATACTTTCCGAATGCACTCAAACTGTATTCTAGTCATGGCTCAACCTATATATCAATAATGTCCATACTGCCTTTACACCATTTATATGTGTGTGTATGTGTAAGTACAGTGGGGCAAAAAAAGTATTTAGTCAGCCACCAATTGTGCAAGTTCTCCCACTTAAAAAGATGAGAGGCCTGTAATTTTCATCATAGGTACACTTCAACTATGACAGACAAAATGAGAAAAAAAGATCCAGAAAATCACATTGTAGGATTTTTTATGAATTTATTTGCAAATGATTGGCCAAAATACCAGCAACAGTGTGTGAAAACCTTGTGAAGACTTACAGAACACGTTTGACCTCTGTCATTGCCAACAAAGGGTATATAACAAAGTATTGAGATAAACTTTTGTTATTGACCAAATACCTATTTTCCACAATAATTTGCAAATAAATTCATAAAAAAATCCTACAATGTGATTTTCTGGATTTTTTCCCCTAATTTTGTCTGTCATAGTTGAAGTGTACCTATGAGGAAATTACAGGCCTCTCTAATCTTTTTAAGTGGGAGAACTTGCACAATTTTCCAGTCTCTTGACATTGCTCGTTATTTTTCTGGATTGTGTATTTTACGTTTTTTAATTGCTAGCTATTACTGATCTGTTGGAGCTAGATACACAAGCATTTTGCTGCATCTGCGGTAACATCTGCAAATCTGTGTTAGCGACCTATAAACTTTGATGTAATTTGGATATGCTGCTGTACAATTCAAATCCAGTACGATGATTTCCGGCCCTTACTGTGAGTGGACCTGAGTCTTGAATCACAATTCTGATCATACAGAAACACCAGTTGCTTATCACTGCCTACACCACTGTGAGGGTTGAAACAACCTAAATTTGTTTAAACTGAAACCACACCTCTATTTATTTATTTATTTATTTATTTATTTATTTTTTATTTCACCTTTTATTTAACCAGGTAGGCTAGTTGAGAACAAGTTCTCATTTGCAACTGCGACCTGGCCAAGATAAAGCATAGCAGTGTGAACAGACAACACAGAGTTACACATGGAGTAAACAATTAACAAGTCAATAATACAGTAGAAAAAAGGAGAGTCTATATACATTATACTATTTATAATAGAGGATTTTAAAATTAAGCTTGTGTAGTCAATTTATATTCACGCAATGGATCAGCACTTTAGCTATCTAATATGACGCACAGTTGAACATGAAACCACTTGTTTTGCTCTTATAATTGCCCTTTGGATTAGCAGAACAACAGTTTGTAACCTTTCCATTTCCGGGAAGTGGCTTTAATTCAAATTCCCCCCCAACAATTCTCTCTCAGATGTATTGTTTTGACCTGTTTGTGTTACTTATAAAATATTGTGATGGAAAACGACAGAGGGATTAAAATAGCTGTTTGTCTTTATTTTAGTGTGGCGGTCACCAGATCTAAAGACGTGCCCGCCTTTGGTCCTCCCATCCCCCAGGGGGTGCTCTTCCCAAAGTCGGCCATGTTCCGGGACTTCCTTCTGGCCAAGATGATGAACGGGGAGAATGCGGTGCATAAGTCTGACAAGTTCCGCGCCATGGCCATGCGCACGCGCCAAGAGTACCTGAAAGATTTGTCCGAAAACTTTGTAAGCGCCAACCCCGTGGACTCTTCAGCGGCCAAGTTTAGCTTCATCTCGTTGGGTGTCAAGAAGAAGGAGCGCAGCCGACCCCGGCGGAACGCCCACCTCCAGAGCTACGGGGCAGTCACTTGGGCCGTGGTGGCCCGGGACTTTGGCCAGTCGGCGGACATTGGCTGCCTGCTGGCTGTCTCCAATGAGTTTGTGGTGCTGATTGAAGAGGCGTCCAAGGAGGTGGTGTTCAACTGCTACTGCCGCGACGTCCTTGGTTGGAGCGCAACATCTGGGAGCGTCCGGCTCTTCTACGAGCGAGGCGAATGTGTGGTGTTCTCCACGCAGGAAGGATGCTTGGACGACGTCCGGGAGATCATGCAGAGGTTGGAGGTAAGAAGGTTGTGTTAGGCTAAAAGACAACATCATTCAGTGCTACACATCCTGTACACAGGTTAAGCCTATTACTGGACTAAGCAGTATTTTCAATTAAGATCTTCCATTGAGAATGATATTTAGTCCAGGCTTAAGTGTTAAAGTCCTTTAAACTAGTGGTCGCCAATCGGACCCACAAGGAACATATATAATTCAACTTCTCCAAGTATTTACTGAAGACTAGGTTTAGTTTATCACTTGAAAATTGGGTTCGGGTTTGTTTCTGATTGGCTGTACCCACACTGGCCCAGAGAGAAGATTGGCCACTTCTGCCTGAGACATACACTACCGTTCAAAAGTTTGGGGTCCTTGTTTTTGAAAGAAAAATACGTCCATTAAAATAACATCAAATTGATCAGAAATACAGGGTAGACATTGTTAATGTTGTAAATGACTATTAAAGCTGGGAACGACCGATTTTAAAAATATATATATATAAAAAATTAAAATATATATATATTTTTAAAAATGGACTATCTACATAGGTGTAAAGAGGCCCATTATCAGCAACCATCACTCCTGTGTTCCAATGGCACATTGTGTTAGCTAATCTAAGTTTATAATTTTAAAAGGCTTGGATTACCTAACACAACGTGCCATTGGAACGAACACAGGAGTGATCAGGTTGCTGATAATGGGCATCTGTAAGCCCATGTAGATATTCCATTAAAAATCAGCCATTTCCAGCTACAATAGTCATTTACAACATTAACAATGTCTACACTGTATTTCTGATCAATTTGATATTTTAATGGACAAAACAAATGTGCTTTTCTTTCAAAAACAAGGACATTTCTAAGTGACCCCAAACTTTTGAACTGTAGTTTAATATCATAAGACACTTGCATAAAACCTTGTACCTTAGTATTTGGCTGCGTTTAGACAGGCAGCCCAATTCTGATATTTTTTCACTAATTGGTATTTTGACCAATCAGATCTGTAAAAGATCTGATGTGAAAAGATCTTGTTAGGTTAAATGGTTTACTTTGGGTTAACTCTGCAGTGAGAAGATTACTCAAATCCTGGGAGCCGGCCCAAGTCACAGTAGTTTAGTCAGCAGATGTCCCCCATTATACCGCCACTTTACCTCAGCCTCACAACAATATGTTTGTTGTTAGAAGTTACTGTTCTTGAATCACTGTTTGTAATAAACGCCTGCCAGGGCATGTACTTTCCTCCTGCTTTTTTTTGGCCTGGAATTGATTTAATCATTTGGTTGATAATTGTGTTATTTTGGGGGAGACGAGAGGTCGTATGGGGTCGGGTGTCCCTGAGTGCTCTGTCCCAGGCCCTTTACATTTCAGTTATGGGATAATCCAAAGGTTATGGGATAATCCAAAGGTGTCTAAAGCATCTGCTAGGGTTGTCATGATACCATTAGCCTCAGACGCCCAGGCTTTAAGACTCCAAAAAGGGGTGAAGAACTGGGGAGTCTGGATGAAAAATAGTAACACGTTGCCACTCCAAACAGAGATGGCGTTTTGTTTTTCCTTTGGCATGGTGACGACCCTAATCTCTGCAGAGCTTCACATTGTGTTTTGGCTGGTTTATTCTGAAATGATTTCTTCTTTTTTTGTCAAATCCCGTAACTGTTTCCTGCGCTTCAAGAGGCCAGCTCAGGCCACTTTTGGACTATATTTAGTTTTTGTTGCCAAGTTTGATTGAATGGAGCCCTGTAGTCTTTTCAACCAACTTCATCTTGGAAAGGGATAATGATTTAAGTTCTCATTGGCTTCGGTGCGATTTTAAAGTTTTGTTTTTGTGTGGAGTAGATCAAACCACAAGGTTGCTAATTACTGCCCCCCCATGAGGTTAACTGGGGTAAAGGTTGATCTACAGTAGGCTTTATAAGGTAATGCTCATAACTTGTCAAAACAGTTGCCAACATGGATAATCCCTAATAAAGCCATTAGATCAGAGTAGGCTGAAATTGACTCTCTTGGTCATGTCGTCCTAGATTGTCACCCGGGGCTGCGAGACAGTGGAGATGACCCTTCGGCGAAACGGTCTGGGCCAGCTGGGATTCCACGTTAACTTCGAGGGCGTGGTGGCGGACGTGGAGCCTTTCGGCTTCGCCTGGCAGGTGGGTCTCCGTCCGGGCAGCCGGCTGATGGAGATCTGCAAGGTGGCTGTGGCCACACTATCCCACGAGCAGATGATCGACTTGCTGCGCACGTCCAACACAGTCAGTGTGGTCATCGTCCAGCCCCACGAAGACGGCACGCCCAGGAGGTAGGTTAAACACCACCACCTCATTTGCACTTAAACTAAGCGGGGTTTTATTCTTACACTGAACAAAAATATAAACGCAACATGCAACAATTTCAATGATTTTACTGAGGTACAGTTCATATAAGGAAATCAGTCAATTTAAATAAATTCATTAGGCCCTAATGTATGGATTTCACATGACTGGGCAGGGGCACAGCCATGGGAGTGCATAAGTCCACCCACTTGGGAGCCAGGCCCAGCCAATCAGAATTTGTTTTTCACAGCAAAAGGGCTTTATTACAGACATAAATACTCATTAGTTTCATCAGCTGTCCGGGTGGCTGGTTTCAGACAATCCCGCAGGTGAAGAAGTTGGATGTGGAGGTCCTGGGCTGACATGTTTACCCGTAGTCTGTGGTTGTGAGGCCGGTTGGACGTTCTCTAAAACGACATTGGAGAGGCGGCTTATGGTAGAGAAATGAGCATTCAATTCTCTGGCAACAGCTCTGTTGGACATTCCTTTAGTTAGCATGCTCCCTCAACTTGAGACATCTGTGGCATTGTGTTGTGACAAAACTGCACATTTTAGTGGCCTTTTGTTGTCCCTAGCACAAGGTGCATCTGTGTAATGGTCATGCTGTTTAATCAGCTTCTTGATATGCCACATCTATCAGGTGGATGGATTATCTTGGAAAATGAGAAATGCTCACCAACATGGATGTATGCAAATTTGTGCACAAACTTTGAGAGAAATAAGCTTTTTGTGCATATGGAACATTTATGGGGTATTTTATTTCAGCTCATGGGACCAACACTTTACATATTGCGTTGATATTTTTGTTCAGTATATAACCAACGCATTATTTTTCTCAAAAGGGCAGGGTTTGGGTCTTGGTGAGTATGTCCCTTTATTTTTAACTTTGCTTCTTGGATGTTTGTGTTTGTAGTATCTTAAGTTGCCACTGGCAAAATAAAAATGACAAATTGCTACTTTAAACACTGTTCGTATCATTACTTCATCGATTTCCCACGATTTCGACCACTATAACCTTTTGGGTTTTACATCAATAATTCTTATTCCTGTTAGTGGCTTGCACTCCCCTGTCTTCACTGTGGAATAATGGCTCTTGACAGTGTTATGGCTCACCTGCACAACTGCCAGAACATGTTAGCCGTCACATCAATCAAGTTATGACGGCACTGCTGTACTCTGTGTTCTGAAGGAATGCTGACAACAAACCAAAATGTAATGTTTACCATAGTCTCAAACATTTTATTGATCAGTATAATGTCCCCTTTTAACCAAATGTCTATATACAGTTGAAGTCGGAAGTAACATACACTTAGGTTGGAGTCATTAAAACTCATTTTTCAACCTCTCCACAAATTTCTGGCAGTGAAAAATCGCAAAATACCTAACACTTAAAATGCAGTCCATCTGCCAAACATCCACATAAATCTCCTATTGACTTAGTTACCTATGAGGATTGCGTCACAGTTCTTCTTTTTTTTAAAAAATTTTACATTAGATGCACATAATAACATGTAACAACACCTACACATGCTCTTACAGTATAATAAGACGCTCAATTGTTAATGTGTCTTTTTGATTTGTTCTATCAGGAGCTGCTCGGAAATGTACCGCATCCCCGTGGTAGAGTACAAGACTACCACGGCTGCCGGCTGGCACCGCGTCTCGGCAGCCCCGGGTGGTGGCCCATCCATGTCCCGGACTTCCCCCACACAGGGCCCCAGCCCCGGGCAGCATATGATCCATTACGCCCAGGGGGCCATCTCCCGCAGCACCTCCTTCGACAGGAAGCAACAGGACGGGACCAGGTACACCTCAGCACCCACTTCCATCTTCTTTGACTCATAGTTCCTTGTTCCAGCACCCTAGATCCGAGGTACTCACATTTGAGCCTGGATGGCCAAAGTCCTGATGTTTTTTAATTTATTTTCGAACAGAGTAAACTCATTGTCACTGTTTGGTTAGTGCTAGTGAGTGGAATCTCGATCTTAATCAGTCCCTGCTTAGAGCAAAGAATTTACATCAGCAGTACTTCTTGTCTTGAGGCCAGATTTAGTATCCCTGCCTTTGACACTCATAATCATGCTCAAAGTGTGTCACCAAAAGAGACTTCAGCTATATTACATCAAGCATGCTTCTTTGCTCGGCATGAAGAGTCACTCCAATTCTGAAAATATGTTCATGTACATATACAGATTTGCTGGCCAACCATGTCTGACTCATCCCAAGAACCTGTACAAATAATTGAATGGGACTCATTGCCGACTTGTCTTTGTCAGTGAAATTGTATAATTTTCTCGACGAACACAATGGCACCTCTATCCTTAGTATCACTGACACTGCACGATATTAGCATAGGCTGTGCATAATGAGGTCAAGGTTTTTGTAATTTGATTAGCATAAAATTAGCAAGTGGCAAATACATGACTGGGAAACTGAGACTGGGCTCTGACAGGAAGAAAAACAAGATGGCGGAAGGGGCATTAGGGAAACCAACAAAGTGTTCTAAAATTATTTACAATGGAAAACGGGAATGAGCTTTTATTTGACAAGTCTAGGTAAACCGCCCCTGTTCGTCTGTTTTCTACCGTTCATGCCTAATGAACTCGACCCAGTTCTAATTCCAACTCTAACATACTGTGGCTACTATACTTAAATCAGTGTTTCTCATAGACATTGTTTCAGATGGTATTTGCACACACAGTGGGTCCCAGGACTAGAGAAAACAACTGAATCAATGCTGAATGTAGATGAGAAGAGCTCTTTGGCACTGTGATATAATAATAACAGAAAAACAAACAGAATAAACTATACGGTTTTTCCTAGTGTTTTATTTTTGCTCTTATGTTGGGTCATGTTTTATGGAGTGATTTTAGTGGCAACAGAATTTTTATCAGAATTTAATCATGTTAAATTGGTGTTATGAAATGTTTCATTTTGTTGGCATTAATATCACTCCATAAACATCAACTTTCTTTACCCTGTATTTAGAGTGTATGTTTCTCACTCTGTCTGAGGGTTGAGGATCGACCTCCATGTTGTGCCCCTGTTATTTAACATGGCACACAGCATGGGGGGAGGGGGGGTGTTAGCTAGCAGGGTGTCATGGTGTGTGAATGTTTTATTGAGCTCTGGAGTGTCGAGGTGCTTGTTTGCAGCCCTGCACTGCCCCTCTGCTGTGGACTGTCCACGATTGTCTGTACACACACACGCACACACACACACACACACACACACACACACACACACACACACACACACACACACACACACACACACACACACACACACACACACACACACACACACACACACACACACACACACACACACACACAGCTACAGTAAGGCTACAGTAAGGCTACCTCAGCACTGGTCTTTCAGGGTAGTGTTGCATTACATATCAGGTTGAGCACGCGTGTGTGTTCATGCCATGCGTTTCTGTGGTGTTACATCTAATCAGTGTGTGCATGTCCATTTACAACTGTGTGACAACTGTGTGTGCGCATGCAAGCATACCGGTATATGTGGGAGTAGTGCAATTGTGTGGGATGAGTTTGACCTTTTGTAGAAAGAAAAGCACAGCCTGTTTGCTGGCGGAAAATTGAGATTAAGTGATTCCCTTCTAGTCAGTGGTTTCACAGGATTGATTGCGGCATGGATTGGCCTCTCAGGAGAGAACTCTATTTTCAGATTGGAGTGTCCTTGTATATGTCTGTTATGAAAGACTTTACAAGTCTACACTGAGTGTACAAAATATTGTGAAGACCTGCTCTTTCCATGACATAGACTGACCAGGTGAATCCAGATGAAAGCTTTGATCCCTTATTGACTCCAACACAATATTCGGAAGGTGTTCTTAATGTTTTGTACAGTCAGTGTATATTATAGACATGTTAAAGAAAATGGGTGGTTTGCTTCGCTACAAACTCTTCTGGTGGCAGTCTGGGAACCAAATGGTTGTTGTGAAATTTCTCTCATTAAACTTAATATGTCATGAGTTAAGATGTCAACCCCACTTGGCACCAAATAGTGAATTTATTTTATCTTTATTTTATCAGGGATTCAGACTAGAGGTCGATTTATTTAGGGCCGATTTCAAGTTTTCATAATCTGTAATTGCCAATTTTGGACGCCGATTATGTGCGATTACATTGCACTCCATGAGGAGACTGTGTGGCAGGCTGACTGACTACCTGTTATGCGAGTGCAGCAAGGAGCCACGGTAAGGTGCTAGCTAGCATTAAACGTATCTTATAAAAAACAATCACTCTTAACATAATCACTAGTTAACTACACATGGTTGATGACAGTACTAGTTTATCTAGCTTGTCCTGCGTTGCATATAATCGATGCAGTGCCTGTTAATTTATCATTGAATCACAGCCTTCTTCGCCAAATACGGGTGATTTAACAAGCGCATTCGCGAAAAAAAAGCACTGTTGTTGCATCAATGTGTACTTAACCATAAACATCAATGCCTTTCTTTAAAATCAATACACAAGTATATATTTTTAAACCTGCATATTTAGTTAATATTGCCTGCTAACATGAATTTCTTTTAACTTGGGAAATTGTGTCACTTCTCTTGCGTTCCGTGCAAGCAGAGTCAGGGTATATGCAGCAGTTTGGGCCCCCTGGCTCGTTGCAAACTGTGTGAAGACCATTTCTTCCTAACAAAGACTGTAATTAATTTGCCAGAATTGTACATAATTATGACATAACATTGAAGGTTGTGCAAAGTAACAACAATATTTAGACTGAGGGATGCCACCCGTTAGATAAAATACGGAACGGTTCTGTATTTCACTGAAAGAATAAACTTTTTTTTTCTCGAAATGGTATTTTCCGGAATTTGACCATATTAACCATATTGACCATATTAATGACCCATATTAATGACCCATATTAATGACCATTTCTTTAAGAAATGGCTTTCTTCTTGCCACTCTTCCATAAAGGCCAGATTTGTGCAATATAAGACTGATTGTTGTCCTATGGACAGAGTCTCCCCCCTCAGCTGTAGATCTCTGCAGTTCATCCAGAGTGATCATGGGCCTCTTGGCTGCATCTCTGATCATTCTTCTCCTTGTATGAGCTGAAAGTTTAGAGGGACGGCCAGGTCTTGGTAGATTTGCAGTGGTCTGATACTCCTTCCATTTCAATATTATCGCTTGCACAGTGCTAATTGGGATGTTTAAAGCTTGGGAAATCTTTTTGTATCCAAATCCAGCTTTAAACTTCTTCACAACAGTATCTCGGACCTGCCTGGTGTGTTCCTTGTTCTTCATGATGCTCTCTGCGCTTTTAACGGACCTCTGAGACTATCACAGTGCAGGTGCATTTATACGGAGACACTTGATTACACACAGGTGGATTGTATTTATCATCATTAGTCATTTAGGTCAACATTGGATCATTCAGAGATCCTCACTGAACTTCTGGAGAGAGTTTGCTGCACTGAAAGTAAAGGGGCTGAATAATTTTTGCACGCCCAATTTTTCAGTTTTTGATTTGTTAAAAAAGTTTGAAATATCCAATAAATGTCGTTCCACTTCATGATTGTGTCCCACTTATTGTTGATTCTTCACAAAAAAATACAGTTTTATATCTTTATGTTTGAAGCCTGAAATGTGGCAAAAGGTTCAAGGGGGCCGAATACTTTCGCAAGGCACTGTATGTTCTCATGTTCTGAGCAAGGAACTTAAACGTTAGCTTTTTTACATGGCACATATTGCACTTTTACTTCTCCAACACTTTGTTTTTGCATTATTTAAACAAAATTGAACATGTTTAATTTATTTATTTGACACTAAATTTATTTTATTGATGTATTATATTAAGTTTAAATAAGTGTTCATTCAGTATCATTGTCATTATTACAAACAACAACAATTTGATATGTATATATATATAAATCGGCCAATTTAATCGGTATCTGCTTTTTTTGGTCCTCCAATAATCGGTATCAGCTTTGAAAAATCATAATCGGTCGACCTCTAATTCATACTGAAACCAAGATCTCTTTTACAGATGACACCCTGAATTGCAGAAAATACTCACATCAAAATATAAATACAAAATGCAAGCAGAAAGGAAAACACGGTCATAGAAAACAAACACATTCATCAGTAATAAGGTACTCAATCAGCTTTCTGAATTACCTTAGAGGCACCAAAACATCACATTTAAGAACATGTTAAAGATTGTTCGACAAAATAAGGTGCCAGAAAACTAAAAGCTGAGTTACCAAAGGAATTATCAGAGTTCGCCATCCCTGAGACCGGGTGTCTAAAGTTTAGTGAATATGTTAGTCCCACTTAAAACATAGCAATGTATCAACCTACATGACATCAGAGGGCCAACAAACTTTCTGGTAGAGAATGCAGTGATGAGTACTAAAATTGGCGCCCATAATAAAGTGCAGTGTGCTATGATAAACTCAATCTAAGGCTTTAGTGGACATAAAGTCCTGACCAACTAGTCATTGTCCTTTTTCATTATGTGGGTTTTAGTTAGCGCTTTGAGCTACGCTTAAGGGGGAAAGCTTTTAGAACAAAGTTAGAATTTTCAATGTGACCGTAATGTCTTGAAAATAAAAACATATATCACATTTTAAATGACCACGTAT
Organism: Oncorhynchus keta; assembly: GCF_023373465.1. Classification (NCBI taxonomy): domain Eukaryota; kingdom Metazoa; phylum Chordata; class Actinopteri; order Salmoniformes; family Salmonidae; genus Oncorhynchus; species Oncorhynchus keta. The sequence continues at coordinate 13,424,264 of NC_068452.1, read as the reverse complement.
TTCCAAGACACTAGCCTTCTCAGTCTACGTTTCAGACCAGACCAGTTAATATAATAACTAGAGGTCGACCGATTATGATTTTTCAACGCCGATACCGATTATTGGAGGACCAAAAAAGCCGATGCCAATTAATCTGCCAATTGTTTTTGTTTTATATATATATATATATATATATATATATATATATATATAGATTTTACATTTGTAATAATGACAACTACAACAATACTGAATTAACACTTATTTTAATTTAACATAATACATCAATAAAATCAATTCAGCCTCGAATAAATAATGAAACATGTTCAATTTGTTTTAAATAATGCAAAAACAATGTGTTGGAGAAGAAAGTAATATGTGTAAATATGCAATATGTGCCATGTAAAATATGTGCCATGTAAAAAAGCTAACGTTTAAGTTCCTTGCTCAGAACATGAGAACATATGAAAGTTGGTGGTTCCTTTTAACATGAGACTTCAATTTTCCAAGGTAAGATGTTTTAGGTTGTAGTTAATTAATATAGTATTCATAGGACTATTTCTCTCTGTACCATTTGTATTTCATATACAGTGGGGCAAAAGGGTATTTAGTCAGCCACCAATTGTGCAAGTTCTCCCACTTAAAAAGATGTTGCATCCAAAGAACAGCATACCTACTGTGAAGCATGGGGGTGGAAACATCATGCTTTGGGGCTGTTTTTCTGCAAAGGGACCAGGACGACTGATCCGTGTAAAGGAAATAATGAATGGAGCCATGTATCGTGAGATTTTGAGTGAAAACATAGTTCCATCAGCAAGGGCATTGAAGATGAAACGTGGCTGGGTCTTTCAGCATGACAATGATCCCAAACACACCACCCGGGCAACAAGGGAGTGGCTTCGTAAGAAGCATTTCAAGGTCCCGGAGTGGCCTAGCCAGTCTCCAGATCTCAACCCCATAGACAATCTTTGGAGGGAGTTGAAAGTCTGTGTTGCCCAGCAACAGCCCCAAAACATCACTGCGCTAGAGGAGATCTGCATGGAGGAATGGGCCAAAATACCAGCAACAGTGTGTGAAAACCTTGTGAAGACTTACAGAAAATGTTTAACCTCTGTCATTGCCAACAAAGGGTATATAACAAAGTATTGAGATAAACATTTGTTATTGACCAAATACTTATTTTCCACCATAATCTGCAAATAAATACATTTAAATCCTACAATGTGATTTTCTGGATATTTTTTTCTAATTTTGTCTGTCATAGAAGTGTACCTATGATGACAATTATACAGGCCTCTCTCATCGTTTTAAGTGGGAGAACTTGCACAATTGGTGGCTGACTAAATACTTTTTTGCCCCACTGTACCTTTGACTATTGGATGTTCTTATAGGCACTATAGTATTGCCAGTGTAACAGTATAGCTTCCATCCCCTCCTCGCCCCTACCTGGGCACGAATCAGGAACACATCGACAACAGCCACACTCGAAGCATCATTACCCATCACCCCACAAAAGCCGCAGCCCTTGCAACGTAAGTGGAATAACTACTCCAAATCTAAAAGCGAGTGACGTTTGAAACAGTATTAGCACACACCCAGCTAACTAGCTAGCCATTTCACATCGGTTACACCAGCCATTAGGCTGATAGGCTTCAAGTCATTAACTGTGCTTGCGAAGAGCTGCTGGCAAAATGCACGAAAGTGCTGTTTGAATGAATGATTACGGGCCTGCTGCTGCTCAGTCAGACTGCTCTATCAAATCAGACTTAATTATAACATAATAACACACAGAAATACGAGCCTTTGGTCATTAATATGTTCGAATCCGGAAACTATCATTTCGAAAAAACAAAACGTTTATTATTTCAGTGGAATACGGAACCGTTCGGTATTTTATCTAAGGGGTGGCATCCCTAAGTCTAAATATTCTTGTTACATTGCACAACCTTCAATGTTATGCCATAATTACGTACAATTCTGGCAATGAGCCAGGCAGCCCAAACTGTTGCATATACCCTGACTCTGCATGCAATGAACGCAAGAGAAATGACACAATTTCACCTGGTTAATATTGCCTGCTAAACTGGATTAGTAATTATAACTAGTGATTATGATTGATTGTTTTGTATAAGATAAGTTTAATGCTAGCTAGCAATTTACCTTGGCTTCTACTGCATACGCGTAACAGGCAGGCTAATCGTGGAGTGCAATGGTTAGAGCATTGGGCTAGTTAACTGTATGGTTGCAAAATTCGATCCCCTGAGCTGACAAGGTGAAAATCTGTCGTTCTGCCCCTGAACAAGGCAGTTAACCCACCGTTCTTCGGCCATCATTGAAAATACTGACTTGCCTAGTTAAATAAAGGTATAAAAAAATAAAATGTATTAAAATATCGGAAATCGGCGCCCAAAAATACCAATTTCCGATTATTATGACAACTTCAAATCAAATTTTATTTGTCACATACACATGGTTAGCAGATGTTAATGCGAGTGTAGCAAAATTCTTGTGCTTCTAATTCCGACAATGCAGTAATAACCAACAAGTAATCTAACTAACAATTCCAAAACTACTATCTTATACACAGTGTAAGGGGATAAAGAATATGTACATAAGGATATATGAATGAGTGATGGTACAGAGCGGCATAGGCAAGATACAGTAGATGGTATCGAGTACAGTATATACATATGAGATGAGTATGTAAACAAAGTGGCATAGTTAAAGTGGCTAGTGATACATGTATTACATAAGGATGCAGTCGATGATATAGAGTACAGTATATACGTATGCATATGAGATGAATAATGTAGGGTAAGTAACATTATATAAGGTAGCATTGTTTAAAGTGGCTAGTGATATATTTACATCATTTCCCATCAATTCCCATTATTAAAGTGGCTGGAGTTGAGTCAGTGTCAGTGTGGTGGCAGCAGCCACTCAATGATAGTGGTGGCTGTTTAACAGTCTGATGGCCTTGAGATAGAAGCTGTTTTTCAGTCTCTCGGTCCCAGCTTTGATGCACCTGTACTGACCTCGCCTTCTGGATGATAGCGGGGTGAACAGGCAGTGGCTCGAGTGGTTGATGTCCTTGATGATCTTTATGGCCTTCCTGTAACATCGGGTGGTGTAGGTGTCCTGGAGGGCAGGTAGTTTGCCCCGGTGATGAGTTGTGCAGACCTCACTACCCTCTGGAGAGCCTTACGGTTGAGGGCGGACCAGTTGCCGTACCAGGCGGTGATACAGCCCGCCAGGATGCTCTCGATTGTGCATCTGTAGAAGTTTGTGAGTGCTTTTGGTGACAAGCCGAATTTCTTCAGCCTCCTGAGGTTGAAGAAGCGCTGCTGCGCCTTCTTCACGATGCTGTCTGTGTGAGTGGACCAATTCAGTTTGTCTGTGATGTGTATGCCGAGGAACTTAAAACTTGCTACCCTCTCCACTACTGTTCCATCGATGTGGATAGGGGGTGTTCCCTCTGCTGTTTCCTGAAGTCCACAATCATCTCCTTAGTTTTGTTGACGTTGAGTGTGAGGTTATTTTCCTGACACCACACTCCGAGGGCCCTCACCTCCTCCCTGTAGGCCGTCTCGTCGTTGTTGTTAAGCAAGCCTACCACTGTTGTGTCGTCCGCAAACGTGATGATTGAGTTGGAGGCGTGCGTGGGTGAACAGGGAGTACAGGAGAGGGCTCAGAACGCACCCTTGTGGGGCCCCGTGTTGAGGACCAGCGGGGAGGAGATGTTGTTGCCTACCCTCACCACCTGGGGCGGCCCGTCAGGAAGTCCAGTACCCAGTTGCACAGGGTGGGGTCGAGACCCAGGGTCTCGAGCTTGGAGGGTACTATGGTGTTGAATGCCGAGCTGTAGTCGATGAACAGCATTCTCACATAGGTATTCCTCTTGTCCAGATGGGTTAGGGCAGTGTGCAGTGTGGTTGAGATTGCATCGTCTGTGGACCTATTTGGGCGGTAAGCAAATTGGAGTGGGTCTAGGGTGTCAGGTAGGGTGGAGGTGATATGGTCCTTGACTAGTCTCTCAAAGCACTTCATGATGACGGAAGTGAGTGCTACGGGGCGGTAGTCGTTTAGCTCAGTTACCTTAGCTTTCTTGGGAACAGGAACAATGGTGGCCCTCTTGAAGCATGTGGTAACAGCAGACTGGTATAGGGATTGATTGAATATGTCCGTAAGCACACCAGCCAGCTGGTCTGCGCATGCTCTGAGGGCGCGGCTGGGGATGCCGTCTGGGCCTGCAGCCTTGCGAGGGTTAACACGTTTAAATGTCTTACTCACCTCGGCTGCAGTGAAGGAGAGACCGCATGTTTTCGTTGCAGGCCGTGTCAGTGGCACTGTATTATATATGCCATTTAGCAGACGCTTTTATCCAAAGCGACTTACAGTCATGCGTGCATACATTCTACATATGGGTGGTCCCGGGATCGAACCCACTACCCTGGCGTTACAAGCGCCATGCTCTACCAACTGAGCTACAGAAGGACCATTGTCCTCAAAGCGGGCAAAAAGTTATTTAGTCTGCCTGGGAGCAAGACATCCTGGTCCGTGACTGGGCTGGGTTTCTTCTTGTAGTCCGTGATTGACTGTAGACCCTGCCACATGCCTCTTGTGTCTGAGCCGTTGAATTGAGATTCTACTTTGTCTCTGTACTGACGCTTAGCTTGTTTGATAGCCTTGCGGAGGGAATAGCTGCACTGTTTGTATTCGGTCATGTTACCAGACACCTTGCCCTGATTAAAAGCAGTGGTTCGCGCTTTCAGTTTCACGCGAATGCTGCCATCTATCCACGGTTTCTGGTTAGGGAATGTTTTAATCGTTGCTATGGGAACGACATCTTCAATGCACGTTCTTATGAACTCGCACACCGAATCAGCGTATTCGTCAATATTGTTATCTGACGCAATACGAAATGTCCCAGTCCACGTGATGGAAGCAGTCTTGGAGTGTGGAGTCAGCTTGGTCGGACCAGCGTTGGACAGACCTCAGCGTGGGAGCCTCTTGTTTAAGTTTCTGTCTGTAGGCAGGGATCAACAAAATGGAGTCGTGGTCAGCTTTTCCGAAAGGGGGCGGGGCAGGGCCTTATATGCGTCGCGGAAGTTAGAGTAACAATGATCCAAGGTTTTACCACCCCTGGTTACGCAATCAATATGCTGATAAAATTTAGGGAGTCTTGTTTTCAGATTAGCTTTGTTAAAATCCCCAGCTACAATGAATGCAGCCTCCGGATAAATGGTTTCCAGTTTGCAAAGAGTTAAATAAAGTTCGTTCAGAGCCATCGATGTGTCTGCTTGGCGGGGGATATATACGGCTGTGATTATAACTTGAAATCGGCCCTAATTAATCGGCCATTCCGATTAATCGGTCAACCTCTAATAGTAACATACTGGTTCTTATAAGCGCTGTGGAGTGTACCGGGAGTCACCACACCGTTACCAGCAGGAAATAGAAAAACTGATTTCTGGGTTATGATTTATGTTACATTACATTTCCCGCACACTTTTACCATACCATATTTGTCATATGTAACACTTTGCCTGGGTTCTACAAAAAAACGTGATAGACTCTGAGGTAGTACAATGGATCCATTAAGGTGACATGTTTTCTTAAGGGAAACATACATGGAGACACTGCATATGTTTATTGTGTGGGGATCGTTTGAATTCAAACACTTTGTGGCTTCGACTCCTAATCGGAGTTTTGCCAGCTAATTAAGAGGGAGCGGGACTCAATTTACAGCTGCCAACGCCTTGTAAAGCAGGCCTGCTCCAATGCTGCTGAAGATGCAAGCATTGAAGATCCCTTTCACACCTCCTCATCCTTTACTCCCTCCCTGGCCTATATAACCTCCATTATGCGAGCTTCTCCATTGCACATTTACGATCCCATCTCAGCTTTTCCATATGATGTGTTTTTTTCGAGGTCTCAGCGTTCTTCCCGGTCTGGCGGGAGAGTCGGGTTTCACGAGTCGGAGGCTCGAGCATCTCCCACGCCCCGAAGGCTTGGAACAGTGTGTTCAGGCTAAGAATAACACCTTGCCTAACTGCTTACTTACGCTATGTTCCGCAAGTATTTCCCCAAGCACTCTTCATAAATGGATGGGATTCTAGTAGTCCAGTTACTACTTATCATCACAGTATAACGGTTGACCTACTATTTGTATTGTCTGTATCAAATAAACCCTCCTTTAAAAATATATATATAAACGTTCTTATCTACACTGTGTAGTTTGACCTTTGGCATAATACACATAATGATATACTAAACAAACAAACATCAGGAGCACATGCATCGTACGTCCAGACTAGGTGATGACATGCCTGACATTGTCTTGACAGCTCTTTTATTTTGTTTTCACAACTCTGAGAATAATAGGAGTGATAACATGGTCGTTTAGCAGATGCATTTATCCCAAGTGACCCACCCAGTGGCCAATTTAGTTTGGTCTGCTAGGTACAGTCAAATTGTTTCCTTAGACCTAGTGTGTGGCCCTTTTGAGAATCAAACAAACAACTAACCCTTTCCATTTAACAGGGCCATTGGAGCTGTAGCCTACAGGTGGGGCACTTTAGCGGTTGAGGCCCATTTTGGTTACATGTCCCCTAAATGTTATTTTTGTGTTTTTTCAGGGTACTGCAGGAATATGAGATCTCCCCTACGGCCTCCTGTAGTAGTCGGGAACCAGGACAACTGTACTGCAGCTCCCCCAGCAACCAGTCCACGTCCAGTGACCCCGGACCCTGTGGCACCTGGTCCCAGAAGGCGGGATGCATTAACGTGTAAGTGCATTGGAGCACAGTGCTGCGGTGCACGTTTTATGACAGCTGTGGTGTATATTTTAGGACAACTACGGTGTACATTTTAGCAAACTCTCAACCTCAAGCCTCACCCTTCCATGGAGAGTTACGTACACAGCAGACTGGGTTTGAATACAATTATATTCAAATACTGTATCTGCGCTTGATTTAGCTTGTCTGGGGCAATGGTGCCAATGAAATAGTAGCAAAAGTGGAAACCCCGCCCACCATTCTGTTTAAAGGGATAGTTTAGTCCAAAATCAAAGTTTATTCGATGTTTACGTTTCTCAATATAATCAAGTCCATATTTGATGGCATCTGCTGTGTGTCCCGGTTACAGATAGGCCTACAGCTATGAGCATTGGGAGAAGTCTACAGACCCCGAGCACAAATAAATGGGAGAGATGGCTGTCATCTAATAAAATGCAATTAGGTGCTTTTCTTTGCTCCTAGATTAGATCAACTTCATTATCCCAACAGGGGGAAATTAATTTGGTCATGTGCTTAAAAAGACAAAGTACATAATATATAGAAACACAGAATAATGCACAATTCATATGAATAATAAAATTCATATGAATAATGCTACAGGCTATATATTTACATCGAAAGTTCAATCCATATTTCTACTCCTTTAAACCAGACTATTCCCTCCTGGGCATACGGTAGATGGCACATAATCTATAGAGAAAGAGGACTATAATAATAGTATGGTCATTTAGCATTTTTATCCAGCCATTTTCATAACTGTTCAGTATTCACAGTGACTCATACTGTATATGAATCAATCAAATTCAATCACATTTATTTTAAAAGCCCTTTATCCCTCAGCTGGTGTCACAAAGTACAGATACCCAGCCTAAAACACCAAAGACCAAACAATGCCAGAAGCATCAGTATAGTGTTTATATTCAGTACATCGGCCCATTTATTCAGCATAGTGTATATATTCAATACAGTGACCCATACATTCAGTATATGTAGTGGGACCAGTTGTGTCATATGATAGGCCATCTCCTCCTCCTCTACAAAATGATACCATTACTACCTCCCCATCCTGGTTCTTCCAGGACCCCCATTCCTTGACCTTCGGCAGTCCAGACCAGGTTATAGTCGCCAGGCCAGAGGCCCCAGCCGGACCCTGGCTCTCAGATTGTAAGGCATTCCTTCAATATCCCCACAACATCCGTTGTGGAAATGTGTCTGGGCGGCCGCAGCTTAACGGATACTGTTACACACCAAGGGAAAGGTTTGAAATAGCTCAGTGCGACTAGCCAAGTGGTGAGAAACAGTGAAACAATGGCCAGTGGTGTGAAAAGCAGGAAGTGGGGTTGATAAGTATTACAATGCACTTAAAAGGTTCTAAAGCAATGGCAAAGCATTGAGGATGCTGTGGGAGAAGACTATAATTTGAACACATTTTCTCAATTGTAATGTTTGGGAGCCATGATATTCTGGTTAGCATTCTCTTTTCTCTTTGAGGCCTGAGTTTAGGACACCGGTTCTCATTTGACAAAATTATTGCATTGAAAGTTGATACAGTTGTGATTAGGTAAGGCATGGGTAGGCAACCCTGTTCTTGGAGTGCTGCAGGATTTTTCTCCGATTAGGTACCACACCTGACCAACTGAGGTAAAATGGTCAGTTAAATGATTGTCTAAATGCAAAACACCTGGTCATCCAGGTCGGTTAAATCAAAAACATTTGAAGTTCCTACGTCACTCCAGGACAAGGGTTGCCAACCCTTTTAATAAGAACTGGCAGCTCTACATTGGATCATTCAGGTGCGGGTTCAGTTAACTGAGTTTGTTTGGGCAAATACAAAATGGCTGACCTGTGCGTCAGTGATGGTCTTCATGGTTAGAATGTTCAGCAAAGACGTCACATATTTCCTCCCACTTTTGAAGATTTAAACCAGTTTGCTGATACCGCTAGCTTTGTCATATCCTTCTTTCGTGCACCTGTAGATGCCAGTCCCCTGCACTGCTCCTGGACCAGCCGAGCGACAAGGAGGGAGAGGGCCGGAGAGAGAGGGAGCCCAAGCTGGAGAGGACCAGATCTGCAGGTATGAGTTACTCTTCTTCATCACCAGCACCATCATAAGCATCATGTTTTACCAATATCATTTTCATCATCATTATCAACTGTGCTATGAAAGAGACTCACTTGCCTGTCAGTAGAAATGCACTTTAGCGAATTGGTCAGCTGGAGACAGACAAAACAGAAAGCAATATTAACTGTCATTCTTATAGATTCACGATTGTCATTCACATTAAGTGTTACCAAATGTGTCATGTTGTGATGTCAACAAATGACAAATGTGCTTTCATAGCCTATAACACAAAATAGAATGACCAAATAACTGCCATTCCAATTCATGTTTTGGCATTTCACGAACTGCATTGAAAAAATGCCAGTAATGGCAACTAGGGAAAGGAAAACAGGCGTTTCTTATTGGGCGCATTCAGGTAGTCCCTCCCCACTTCAATCTGTTTGGTTCCTAGTGAATATATAATATTTCCTGACATCAACTCTGGTGGACAGTATTGTAGAAATTGCTCCACAAGTATTTTAATGAGAAAATTATATCTAAAAAAATTCATAATTCACAAATGGTCTTATTCCTCTTTTGCAGAGGCCAAGTGGCACCATCCCTCCACAAAGATTCTGAACATGAGGGAGAGAAGCCAGCCGAGACCAGGAGCAAAGGACTCCCCCAATAAATACCAACATGTGAGTTCTCATACTTGGAATGAGTTATCTTACTGTTTATTGAGGGTTGCCAGATTAAATGTAATTTTACACTGTAACGCTTTTTTCTTGTCATGCTGGATTTGGGTTAGTTTGTTGTTGCGTCTATGTCATCTCATGCAATACATATGCCTACATTTGAGCATCAATGGAAATTGTGTCTTGTAACACTTTTTTTCAGGACAAAATCAGTTAGTTGTAAGACCCTTTAAATAAACAAAGGAATACCTTAACCAATCAAATGTTTCATATGAAAGCATTGATGTCATCCAATGACAGAACATCATGGCCATTTGGTGAACGTATCCCATAGGAGTCCCGTCAGTCGATAAAGGCTTTGGTAGACCTTTTTATTTTTTTATTTTACCTTTATTTAACCAGGCAAGTCAGTTAAGAACAAATTCTTATTTTCAATGACGGCCTAGGAACAGTGGGTTAACTGCCTGTTCAGGGGCAGAATGACAGATTTGTACCTTGTCAGCTCGGGGGTTTGAACTTGCAACCTTCCGGTTACTAGTCCAGCGCTCTAACCACTAGGCAGGGTAGCCGCTCGCAGACCACCTTATCCCCTACGAGCAACATGCATGGTCTTCGGTTTGGACCGCAACACGACACCCTAGACAGATGGGTCATGATACCGTACGTATAGTCATCTGATCTTTAGGGTCACACCTGGCAGTAGAGAACGGCTTGGTTACCCATACGGCCCCAAACTGTAAAAGTGTATTGCAAGTAATGGCGACGCATGGTGAATATCGATTCATGTGCGTTATTTATTTTTCACTAGTGTTACTACAAATGAGGAAGCTTCCCAACAATTGGCCCTGGATAAACAGAAAGAGGGGTAGAATGTACTTGTCTCCCTATGCAGAGCGCATTAAAGTTTCATATGCCCTCCTAACCCATTTGGAATGGCTTGGTTTATGGGATTTTCAATTAATTGCAGCTTCAGGAATTATTTATTTTACTATGGTGTAGTTGAAATGGGACCCAAGTCGGCTATGAATATAGCTCTCTTAACAGGAGTAGGAAGCTCATTGGCTGGATAGCTCTATTAAATCAAAATGTGAATGGTTTAAAGTCCAAACCACATATAGTCTAGCAACAAGAAAATTATGTTTTAACTGAAATGCAGTTTTGTTACACTAAAAGGCCTGTGAAGTGGTATGTTGGTCATTTTCCCACACGACTTGGTGGATTAGATTAGGGTTAGGAGTGGAGTAATTTACTGCTGTAAATACATTGTAACAATGAGTAATTACAATAGTAAATTGTACCAAACATTTCCAGGGCCCCAATTTCATAATACATTCTGAACCAGTGAATAAACCCACAATGTGTTTTTCCGATTTTATCTAAGATTTGATTGAATTGTGGTGTAAGGACACACAGCCTATGTATACTAGCTGCCGAATCCTTGTTTCCTCAATTCCTCTCAAAGGCCATTGGAGGTCGGAGGGCGAGGTCTTGGATCCTTTACTCCAATGCTCTTTCAGAGGAACTGAGAAAACAAGAATGGACGAAGCAAGGATATAACCGCTAATTTTCAGACACAAATGAATGCTGCTAACCACTAACTGTTGTTGTGTTTTGATCGCCATCTCTTCCCCCAGTCTGGCTCCAGCCACTCCAGCAGCAACACGCTCTCCAGCAATGCCTCCAGCGGCAGCAGCGACGACAAGCGCTTTGGCTCTGGTGACCCCATGGACCCCGATGCCCTGGGTCTCATCTACATCAAGGGCGCGTCTACCGACAGCGGCATCGACACGGCACCTTGCATGCCCCCGCCACCTCCCCCTCTACCCGGCTGCGGCGGAGGTGGTGTACCGGGGGCCTCGGCTGGCCGGCCAGTCCCCCAGAATGCCCGAGGGGAACAGTGGGTGCTGGAGTACCACGGGGCGGGGGGTTACCATGGAGCGGGGACGCCGGAAGGAGGGTTGACGTCACAAGGCTATAGCACCCAGGCCACTTCGGCTGGGCACGTAACGGACGGGAGCCTGGGCGACCTGAGTGAGATTTCCTCCATGTCCAGGTAAGGTGTAGCTCCAAAATAAAGTTCCCCAAAGGACAGATCTAGTATCAGCTTCCACTCTCCCAATCCATTAGTGGGGAAACTGCCAAACTGACCCATGATCAGTGTCTAGGGGCAACATCACCATACACCAAGAGGCTGAATGGATCCTTTTTATCTGACCAATGACCAGCGCTTGAATTGTTGACAACGACTCACCGATACGCAGTACCAGCATCTGACATGTTATTCTGCTTGATCATCGCCACCTCTTGTAGAATATTCACTCTAAACCTGGTACTGGAAAATGTAAATCAGTACTGGTACCTTTTTCATTCCAATTCAACCACAGGCAATGCTCAAACACATCATCAGGCTAAGTAATGTGAGGTCAAACTGCCCATGTTTTCAGTGTCTGTCATTATTGGATGTGAGTTATTTTTGCTCTAGGCATGTACACATGACACATTATCATGATGAGTAGGCAGGGACGGACTAGGACAAAAAAACGGCCCTGGACTTTGATGCAGACTGCCCCACCACAACCAGTCCTCGGATACTCCACCGCCTACGCACACACGTACACACACCAGCCCCTAATACCACCACCTAGCTGCATCACAGCTATTGTACACTAATGCAGTACTATTTTGAGAGTGCTACAGAACACGCTGTTAAAGGAGTTCTACAGAACACATACTGAAATTGTCATGATTGAACAACATCCCGTCATCTGAAGCCTAGAATAGAATAGAATAGGTTTAGTCAGAATTAATCATCATAAAATGTATAAATAAAAGGCAGCTGTGCTGTGTCAAAGGCTGCCTTTTCAAGCATTTCACTACACCCGCAATAACATCTGCTAAATATGTGTATGTGACCAATAAAGTTAGATTTTATTTGACTAATGTCAATTGTAGAGCTTCAAACAAACATGAACCTGTTGAATGTAATGTAAAAATGTAGAATTCTGCCTAAATATACATTCCCAAAAGTAATTATTTATCATGAGTGCCAAAAACAATAGCTAGTAATGCCGCATACTCCAAGAAAGATAAAGATCGCACATTTCTGATAAAAAAATAGTTATAAATTGCCGAGCTGTACTCACTTTTAAAGACACAAGCTCAAGTACATAATAAAAATATGATACAAATTGAAATCATATGTTGTTGTTCCTATTCAACAAAGGTTGAGGAATAGGGTTTGAAATTACTATTGCTGGCATGTACATTAATCAAGAAACGGTCTGGCTGGTATCATGTTGCTGGCATAGTTAGTTAGCCTAGTTAGTTTTCCCAATATTGATGTTGTGTTACCCATTTCTCCCTCCCTGCCCTGGATCCCCATTTGCCTAGCGCTTCGGCTGCACTGACTTTTGCTGTTGCAAGGCTCACAATCGTCAACTATGCTGTCGCTGTCTTCTTCTGCTAGGCAATGACCCGGGGCTGTGGCATCCTCCTCGGAATGGGCTTACATGCACGTTGATGTTAGCATTGGCGCTGTCCCCTAACTTTCCGGCCCTACCTTTTGCGTTTCTTTTGTGTGGTGGTGTTACTTTTTCATGTTGATTTGGGAGTTTTCCTGGGTGGACTTCTCTTGCTAGATAGCTCAACTTCTCGTGAACGGGAGCCCCTGCTCCTTATAGTTTTTCTCCAGACTCCTTGGTTCACCATCACTCTGACTCTCTGGTTCATTCGTATGCTGTGTTCAGTGAAAGGAAATGTTTGGAACATTGCAGATATAAATGTAATAAATAGAGCTGACATGATTCTCTAGTGTTAGCCATTTCGTGTGCTCCAGATGGCCAGTCCATTACTGTGAGTAAGGCTAAATAGGTCATTGCTGTGCCTACACAATAGATTGTTTTATTAATTCACATAGACACTGGGCACATCACATCGATATCACATCGATAATGACGCAGCTAAAGTAGCCAGCTAACCTACTTAGCCAGCGACTAAGCAGAAACCACCGTCGTCATCATCACAATCTCCCCAACAGATTCCCAATCCATTATTCTCGCACGTCCTCTCCAAGTTTGTGCACAGTAGCCTGGTTACCTTTCCATCAGTTCATGTCCTTCATTTTTGGATCAGACAGAATGAAACGGTGTAGACAGTTTCCTGCCTAACTCTGCAGTTTCCTGCTGTGCCAGGCTGAGAGGTGACACCAGTACCTCCATTTTGGGGTCAGGTAGACCAGATATAGTCTTCATTTTCATGCTGGGCCAGGCTGAGAGGTGACACCAGTACCTCCATTTTGGGGTCAGGTAGACCAGATATAGTCTTCATTTTCCTGCTGTGCCAGGCTGAGAGGTGACATCAGGTTCTCCTTTTTAAGTCAGACTGGATGAGCCAAAGTGCAGTTTCCTACCGGAATAAAAGTAACCTCGTCCTCTGGCTATTGTGCCCAGCCTATATAATCCTGGGATATCAACCACTCTAAATTGGCCTTAATGGGAGTGGCCATAGAATTCTATGGGAGTGCTCTACTGAGTAAAGTATTTGTAATTGAATTTTAGCGAAACACCTGACTGCGAGGTGTGGCTCTGTGCTTGTGGTGTGCTAGCATATGGGGGATAGTGAAGGGGAAAGCGTTCTGGGAGATGATTGGTTGGTAGATTAAGCCTATTTAAACCAATGCCTGCTCTGGGAGTTTCTCCAGGCTCTCTATATTGGCTAACAAGGTCTAAGTTTGACGCGTTGGTCCACCAGACTCTTTGTGCATTTGGGGTGAAAGTGTCTGGGAACAAGATTATGCTAAAAGGTTGACGACCGGTCTGCCATGTTGTGGCAGGCTCACTGTGGCCATGGCAGGATCCTGCCTCCCCCCGCAGTGGGCACAATGCAGCATTTAATGAGGTGTGACACATTTGCCCTTCACTGCCAGCGGCAACAGTGCAGTGTCATCATGCCCCAATTCGGATCACTATGTTGTCCGCATACGCAGGGTTGGCATGAATTCTGCTGAAGTAGGCTAGTGGAGTCATAGGAGTTAGGATCAAAACCTGCCCCGAGAACCACACAGAGCCCATCGTGAGGAGAACCACTGATATGGGTAGCAGGGTTTGGGTCAGTTCAGTTCAGGAGGCATAAGTATCCCTCCTGATTATCCCCTGACTTTTCTGATATAAAATGGACTGATCCCAAACCTTGGATTTTTAGTAGCCACTCATATTTTACGTAATTGAACAACTGTGATCACATGTTTCTGTCTCGGTTTTCCTAGTGGCTCGCGGCACTCAGGCAGCCCCTCGGAACGTGGTCCTAAGACCTCCACCTCGGTCGACTCCTCCAAAGTCTACATAGTCTCCTCCGGCAGCACGGTGACAGGGGCGGGGCTTAATGATCCCATCCACGCCCGCCAATCACCAGGCAAAGAGTATCTGATTGGCTGGAAGAAAGCCGTGGATGGCTCTCCAATGGAGGATCTGGGCAGGCCAAAAGACTACGGGTGAGAAAATAAGCAGTGTTTTGTGGGGTTGTAATTCTTACTTGGACATGTAATTTGCTCCTAGAGCACTGTCAATATGCTCTACAGCATCATAATAGTTGCCAGTGCCAAACATAATTTTTCTCCCTGCCAGACTGACACGTTTTCAGCCTCGACTACGTAACCCGTTGAAATAAACCCCATCGTCCTATTTTAATAAAGAAGCCACAAGTGCGTACGCGTGTCAACTTTACTAGTACTTTCCTGCTAACCTTTGGCCAGGTTGATAGTCTTTCTTGGTTAAGTTAACTGAACTGGAAAAAAAGATGGCGAGCTGACAAACTGCCTGCTTTGGTCCTGTTGAAAAGGTGGCAAGCCATACTAACCAAAGGCCCCCATTTTAGGCAGGTTCTGATCAAAGGGGACAGCCATATTAAAAGTAACCTCTATTACTTGATGCTCTGACAGAATCCTCTTGACACATGTCCCATCTTATTGATAAGTAGGAGTTGAAGCAGTGTTCTCGAGTACGGTCTCTCATTTAGCTAGTGTCAAGTGTCCATTGGCTAGTGCAACCTTTTCTGATATTTTCAGTTCACAAAACAGTCTTCGTAGTGTGCAAAGAGCCCCCAAAATAAACATATATAAGTTTAGATGGGACTGCACATAGATAATACCAAACAAGTTTGGATTGCTGCAGCTACACTACATGAAAAAAGGAATGTGGAGACCTGCTCGTCGAACATCTCATTCCAAAATCATGGGCGTTAATATGGAGTTGGTCCCCCCTTTGCTGCTATAACAGCCTCCACTCTTCCGGGAAGGCTTTCCACTAGATGTTGGAACATTGCTGCTGGGACTTGCTTCCGAACCATGAAAAACAGCCCCAGACCATAATTCCGCCTCCACAAACATTATAGCTGGCTCTATGCATTGGGGCAGGTAGCGTTGTCCTGGCATCTACCAAACCCAGATTGGTCCGTCAGACTGCTAAATGGTGAAGCATGATTCATCTAGAACATGTTTCCCCAACTGGCGCCCTGCGAGCATAGCTTCCATCAATGTAATTGTCTGCATAATTTCTAATACCCATTTTTTTAAATTGTGAAAGTTTTTTCTTTATTTTGACTATTTTCTACATTGTAGAATAATAGCTAAGACATCAAAACTATGACATAACACATATGGAATCATGTAATAACCAAAAAAGTGTTAAACAAATCAAAATATATATTTTAAATGTAAGATTCTTCAAGGTAGCCACCCTACACCTTGATTACAGCTTTGCACTTCAAGAGGTAGTCACCTGGAATGAGTTTCAATTAACAGGTGTGCCTTGTTGAAAGTTAATTTATGGAATTAACTGTAATGAATTTATCCTCTGCAGCAGAGGGAACTCTGGGTCTTCCTTTCCTGTGGCGGTCCTCATGAGAGCCAGTTTCATCATAGCGCTTGATGGTTTTTGCGATGGCACTTGAAGAAACTTTCGAAGTTCTTGAAATGTTCCTCATTGACTGACCTTCATGTCTTAAAGCAATGATGGACTGTCGTTTCTCTTTGCTTATTTGAGCTGTTCTTTCCATAATATGGATTTGGTATTTTACCAAATAGGGCCATCTTCTGTATACCCACCCCTACCTTGTCACAACACAACTGATTTGTCTCAAACGCATTAAGAAGGAAAGATATTCCACGTCCATCGGTGAAGGGTGAGTCATCATTCCAGAGAAAGCATTTCCACTGCTGCAGAGTCCAACGGCAGTGAGCTTTACACCACTCCTCCCGACGCTTTGCATTGTGCATGGTGATCTTAGGCTTGTGTGCGTCTGCTTTGCCATGGAAACCCATTTTATGAAGCTCCAGACAAACCGTTCTTGTGCTGATGTTTCATCCAGAGGCAGTTTGGAGCTCGGTAGTGAGTGTTGCAACCAAGGTTTCAGCACTCGGGGGTCCCCTTCTGTGAGCTTGTGTGGCCTACCACTTCGGCTGAGCCGATGTTGCTCCTAGACGTTTCCACTTCACAATAACAGCACTTACAGTTGCCCGGGGCAGCTCTAGCAGGGAAGAAATTCATCCTATGATGAAAGTTACTGAGCTCTTCAGTAAATGGCTCTTCAGCCATTCTACTGCCAATATTTGTCTATGGAGATTGCATGGTTGTGTGCTACATTTTTATACACCTGTCAGCAACAACTGTGGCTGAAATAGCCGAATCCACTCATTTAAAATGGTGAGTGAGCACATACTTTTGTATATATAGTGTAGAAATAGCATTTGTGGATAGTTGTCATTCTTTTGTTGTTATATTATATCATGACAGGTTTCATTGTAATGTTTATGATTGGTGGAGGTTAAGAGTAGAGCAGTATTTTTATCACCACTTTACATTGGCCTTATTCCAAGGTAGCTATTACAGTGGGGCAAAAAAGTATTTAGTCAGCCACCAATTGTGCAAGTTCTCCCACTTAAAAAGATGAGAGAGGCCTGTAATTTTCATCGTAGGTAAACTTCAACTATGACAGAAAAAGGTGAGAAAAGAAAATCCAGAAAATCACATTGTAGTATTTTTAATGAATTTATTTGCAAATTGTGGTGGAAAATAAGTAATAAGGCTGACTAAATACATTTTTGCCCCACTGTATGTAATTAGTTTGGACTATGTATGCAAGAACAAGTAGTTAGTGTACTTACCCCTGTACAGAAACAATTAACACAAAAGTAACAGGTTTATAACATAGTCTGCTTTATAAGGCCAATGTTATTTGAGGTATGACCATATAGCATAAGACTTTTGACAGCAATATGCTTGCATATCAGCCATGTATACAGCTTTTGTTTACATCTCAATGTACATTATTTCCCTCCTTTTTTCACTTGGGGTTTTCTACATCAGTGGAATGGAAGGCGCATTGTCTTTCCTACTAAAGACTCTAACACTGAGATCCAGGTACACTAGCGTTACGGAACCCTCTTTGGTTCAATAAACCTCTTACGTATGCTTTATTTTACAGTCCACTATTTACTTTGTATTCACTAAGAAATGACATTGTAAAATGTAAAACTGTTTGTGTGTGTGTGTGTGTTGATATTCAACTTTCAATAACCCTTTACAGTAGTTCTGGTAATATACTTATTTCTTATGACCTTGTTTTATTATTTTGTCCTTCCCAAAGAGCATTGTAATGTGCTGCCTCGTCTTACTTTTGATAGCTTCATGCTTCTATATATGTCTTACTGTTTTCGGTCTTACTGTTCAGTAATGTCCTTACTCTCCCACACGTGTCACTATGCCCCCTCGACCGCACCTTTGTGTGCAAATGACCCCCGATTCCAGGTGTCGTGCACTGCGTTTTAGACACCTGTTCTTTGTTCAGGAAAGGCTGCCTTCCACCTACCCTTGTACAATAGCTTTCACAAGAAAGTTTCAGTGAAACTGATAAGCTTGTCTCTAATGCATCTCTCTTACCTTTTTTTTTGTTGTTGCCCCCAATATACACCCTCTCTCTGCCCGTTTCTCATCCCGATCTCTCTCTTCCCTCCTTTCTCCACCCCACTTTCTCTCTACCCTCACTGTCTCGTTACATTCTCTACCTTACCATCGTTCTTCATTTTAACCCCTTTTCACTCATCCCTATCTCGATCTCGTTTCTCTCTTCCGCCTCTTTGTCTTCCCCTCCCTCCCGCTCTCCATTGCATCCCCCATCCTCCCCTGGGGAGCAGGCTGCGGGCCATGCTGGGTGCAGACAGCCAGGTCCAGCCCAGCCTGACCAGAGAGGCCTTCCTGAAGATGATGCTGCCCGACAGTCCCCCTGGGGAGGGGGGGCGTGGCAAGGTGAGCCCCTGCTCCCGCTAGTTTTTCTCCACACTCTACTTGGTTCACTAGTTCACTCTACTTGGTTCACTCTGACTCTGTGGTTCATTCGTATGCTGTCTGGGCTGTGTTCAGTTAAAGGAAATGTTTGAACGTCGCAGATAGAAATTTAATAAATAGAGCTGACAGCATTATCTAGTGTAGTGTTAGCCATTTCCTCCCCTGACAATGAGTGTCTTGCTTCAATTTCCTTCCCTCCTTCAGTCGGCTCCTTCCTCCGCTTGACATAATCCATTCAGATTGCTTGTGATATTAAAAATCAAGGCCGCCGCCGTTTTCAAATGAACTGAAATTAAAACCAAGGGGGATTATAAGGTGCCAGACTTGGGCTACCCTTTTTCTAGCACAGCTTCCCTCCGCCTGTCGAAAGGTTAATTTAGACATCTACCGTTCAATACCACCGGCCTAGCGTCAGAAAAAAAACACCACTTGATGTAAAGGCTCTTGGGGAATTAGAAGAAGACAATGTGGCCAGGAAACAAGGGTGGAGGAAAAATGGGAAGGGGTTGATACAAATGGAATTGATCTGGGAGCTAGCAAGCTGCTCTTCAGTCCTCTTTGTTCACTGATTGAAAAATACATCACAGGAAAATGGCTGCCAGCAAATTAATAGTCAATAGTCTTGACATACCCTCCTGTAATAAATGGAAGATGCAAGTCTTTCATTATTATCTGATGCCCTGCATTGATACCAACTACTATGCGCAGGGAAGCTAGCGTTAGAAAATTGAGGGGAAATTATCGGCTCTCATTTTTGGCACTGTGGTAGACCGAAGTTCTGTGGTAGACCGAAGTTACTGTTTTGCCAATTTTGTGGAAGATTCAGGCAGTTTTTTTCCTAGTTTAGCACAACCAGTTGGAGCTTGAATCACCCCTTCCGTGGTGCAGCCCTCCAAGATGTAAAATGTCTCAGGATTTTCGGTCACCCTTTTTCCCTCTCTCATTTTCTCCATCCCTTCCCACAGAGTCTGACTGGTCCTGGCGGCCTGACCATGTCCCCACGGAGGTCCCTGTACCGGACCCTGTCGGACGAGAGCCTGTGCAGCAGCTACAGGAAAAACCTGTCCCTGGTCAGCTCTCGGAGCTCTCTCCTGGACCAGGCCCTGCCCAACGATATCCTGTTCAGCACCCCCACTGAGCCCCACCACAGCACCCTGCCACCTCGCGTGAACCTCGGCCACAGCCATGGGGCGCCGCTACACAAGAGTGAGTGTCTGCCCGTTTAGGGTAGGGGTGGCGTAGTCTATCGCTAGCTAGGTCTTGTCAGTTGTGAAAACAGAATCTAATAGAACAGATAATGTATACTTTAATCTATATCTGTGCTTGAGAGGTAATAGGGATGGCCAACCTTTCTCCTAGAGAGCTACAGGATGTATATATATTCTTCCAGCCCGGCTCGAACTCACCATATTCAGCTAATACCGCTAATACCGTCAAGGCCCCTTTTACCTGAAAATCTAAATATGTCCAAACTGTATAGTCGGTGTAAAAGTACCACATTTGCCCTACATTTTATTATATATTAGGGAAACCCTGGAGTACATTTAAAGGCACTTAAAGGCCTACTCTGTGATATTTACAGCCACTTTTATATTTCTCCAGACTCATTCCTCAGCTTTATAGTAAACAAAGTGGCAGGGCAGCCATTTTGATTTTTAAATTAAGGCCATAGAAATAAAAAATATCTAGCTGCGAGCTCATTGTGGTCAATTAAATGCAAACGCCCTTGCCAGTCTGAAGCTGAACTTGAAGCTGAACTAGACCCATTGTAATAGCTACAGCATATGCCACTTTCAATTTCCCATTTGTCTTGTGCAAACCTATTTTAAAAAGTTTACTCTGCTATAAGAAACACAGCAAGATATTGGATATTTTCCACTGGGAAAAACATCCCAGTATGTGCTCATTGAGTATGCAAGATATTAACCCTATATTAACCCACTGTCTGTCCTCCTTGCGTTCTTTGTTGAAACACCTTGGAGGGTGTAGGTTGTGTGTGTGTGGATATGTGATTGCTGTGTCTTATTCAGATCGCCTTAACTCTATTGGGGGGGGCGGCATCATGAATCTCCAGCTGTGTGCGAGATTAAGGTGCTTATGTGTGTTTTTATGCACACATTTGTATGCCAAGGTTTGTGTGAGTATGTTCGCCAAAGCTGACCCCTGTGGATGTCCCCTAGATGCAGGTGAATTGTCTGACGGGGGGAAGCTCCCCCTTCGTCTCCGTCCTCTGATCAGTTTTCAACAGACTGACATTGAGTTTTAAAAAAGTAACCATGTTCTTGCCAGTTTTCCAAGCAGAAGTGCACCTTGAGAGTGTAATTGTTTAGCTTTTTTTTTTTTTTACATTTTGGGTGGGGGTTTGTCTCGCACAGTCAATTTGGTGCAAATTGAACAGGCTGAGTTGTATTTGCTTCAAGGGGAATTCCAGATGTCTCTAAAAATGTCTGTTAAGGTGATACAAGTCGTATGGATAACTCTGTGATGTTTGTCTTACGCTTTGGTGGAAAGTGCCTGTCTTTCATTCGTTAAGATATCATCTTATTTAAACTCTACTTGTGTTTTTACTGACTTTGAAACCTAAAACCCTGAAATGACTTCGGAAATCTGCAGGCAGTTTGGGCTTAATATAGGAGCAGGTGTTCCAAGTGGAGAATGGATGAGCACTGATGTCTAATTATCGGTAGACAGAAGGGAGAGTGGGAAAGAGGGAGAGGGAGAGAGAACCAAATCGGTGAGCTTGTCAGTCACTTATCTAAACCCGAAATGTCTCATCTCTACAGATGAGCTGTGGTTCTCTGACAGCTCCCTGGCCGACCGCTGCAAAATGGCTGATGGCGGTCTGATGCCTCTCCCGGAAGCAGTGTCTGGCCTGGACTGGTCCCATCTTGTTGATGCCGCAAGGGCTTTTGAAGGTAAGGACAACGTCTAGATTCATCATCATCATTAAACAAAACTGAGTACTTATTCACTGTTTGACCTTTTGATGCTCCCAAAAGCTTACCCAGCTAACAATTAACATGGCCTAGAACAGTATCGATTTTTTTTTGTCAGGTACCCATTTGGTGGTGATGTGAGAACATCAGAAGGGGAATCTTCACATTTGTTGGGAAATGATACGTTTGGACGATGTCAAAATGAAAATATCCCTTTAGACAGACTTTCTTAAAGCACTTAAAAGCTGGACCAACAAAGGTTAGGGGAAGGTTATCCCCTGACCGACCATAAACGTTATCTCCCTACCTAGCAGAAATGTTCTGGGAATGCAGAAATGTTAGCTAGGTGTAAGTGGTGCCTGATTTAACATTTGCTGCTACCAAGGTTCTTCCTGTCAGGTGTCATACTGTCAAAGGCTGTCAGATCTTTTGTCCCCAGTTCTCATCAGGCTTTCAGGGCTTGAACTGTTACATTTACCCTTTTGTTCACTCAGTATTTGTATTTATTATGGATCCCCATTAGTTGCTGCCAACAATTCCTGGCCTTTATTCGGTGTCCAAATCTACTCTGGTCAATTTTATGGATCTAATTTGGCGTGAAATTTAAAGTGCGAAAAGACCATTATAAAAGTTGTTTTTCTTTTCTCTTAATGTTCAGATGGGATTTCAATGTCCGTCATCCAATTCAAGTCTGCCAAATTCATTTGCTGAAGCGACTTGACGTGAATTCAAATTGACCCCCAATATCATCTTGACCCAGTCAAAATCCTCAGTCTCTCCCATTGTCTGTGTCTACCTCGAGGTGCTAATTAGCAGGAAGTGGAAGGAGAGAGAGAGTATTTGGGGACTTGAGAAACGAAGCATTGTATGACAATGGAGCGCACAGCAAGGAACCATTTTGCCAATTCGTGCCGTAATTGCACCTCTTGCTTGCACACTTTCTCTGGTAATTATAGCCTCGCTACCTCGTCCAACTGTGTTTCTGGTCATCTGGAATTACAGGGTGATGTACTCACAATGTTGTTTTTTCCTGCAAATGGCTCCTGCTTCCTTCATGACCAACAGATGTTTATAGACTGGATAGTTTGGACCCGTTGACCACGTTTTTTTCACCCTGAGCAACGAGGGGCGGGGCCGGGGACATGGATTAGCATCGGGCTGCACAGCAGCCTTCGATTTGTGTAGAAGTCAACACCAGAGAAAAGAGGGGGAACTCATTGTCTTGGAGAGTCGTGGTAGTGTTGACCCTAGCGTTATTATGCCGTGTCGTTTAATTGGCTTGTTTTGTTTCGTGTCGCCCGCTGTGTGCTCTCAAGGCAGTGTTGCTAAGCGCGCAGAGACTCTAGCATGCTAGCCCTCATTAGCATGCTGGGGGAAAAGGGCAGGGTGAGCATTAGTAGCAACAAGCGAGTATTATTTATGTTACCGTAGACCTACGCATGCTAGAACAGGACAAATGGTTCACAGTCAAGAGTGCAGCAGAGCAGACACAACACAGACATTCCTCTCTCCTTGTGCGTCTCATTCTTCAGTTGTGATTCATATTTATCAACGATAAACTTAACCTCAAGATTTATCTTAGACTGTTTGTCTTCCATATTGAACATTACAGAGAGAATGTCATGGGATGTTTTAGTTGTTTCCAACTCACTATAGGCTAGTCTTTTTAAGGAAAAGGAATACCTGGCTCTGTTCTAGATCTCCCTCTTTTACTTTCCCCCTTTCCCTCTTTTGTGTTCTTTGTTTTCCACTATGACAATCACTTCACCTGTGATTTACTTCGGTCAATGTTCAGACTCAATTAGAACGGAGTGATTGTTAAAAGGAAGAAAGAGGGACGTGTAATTATGGGTGGTTTTCAAAGCTTCAGTCTCTCGCTTGGCTCTCAGAAGCAACTTCGGTGAGACACTTATCTTTAGTGAGAACCACTTTCATCTCTCTTCCCTCTCGCTCTTTACCCCTCTCTCGCAATTCCCTTTTTCTCTCTCCCCTCTTCTCCCTCCTTAGCGAGAATAATCTTAGCGAGAACAGCTCCCATCCCTTTCCCCTTCTCCCTCCTTTCTGTCATCAAATACCACATTCCAAATCCACGTCACCTCTCAACGCCATCCACATATTGAGAAGACAGATGCAGGTGGGGGATGGTTGGTGCTGCCCTTTCGCAAGAAACTTAACCTCACTTTCCTCAACCTCATTTTCCCCGGCTTTCTAAATTGATATATGATGCCCACTCGGACATCTGCTAGGCTATTCTGACTTCTCACAAGCTTAGTCTGTTTTTTCTTGTCTTCTTCCCTATCCAGAATTGTCCTATGCTCTCTATCTGGAAGGTAACAATAGTGTGCTGTGCCATGCCAGTGACTAAGGAAGGGTACTGGCTTCTAGTGTTTCTCCACTCGACAACCCATCTGACTGCGCTTTATTGTTCTAGCCCAGTGCTAATGCACTTGATTCAACTTAGCCACGGGCTGTTTGAGTTGTTGACTAGTTGAATCGAGTGTGTTAGTTTTTGTGGGCTAGAACAAAAATGTGCAGTCATGTGGGTCTTTACAGCTGGAGTTGAGAATCACTGGCTTATAATGCCTTCGGAAAATATTCAGACCCCTTGATTTTTTACACATTTTGTTAGGTTACAGCATAAACATTAATTAAACAGTTTTTTCCCCCTCATCAATCTACACACAATACCACATAATGACAACGCAAAAGCAGGTTTGGACATTTTTGCAAATTTATTAAAATAATTAATAAAAACAATTAAATCACATTTACATAAGTATTCAGACCCATTACTCAGTATGTTGTTGAACCACCTTTGGCAGCAGTTACAGCCTTGAGTTTTCTTTGATAAAATGCTACAATCTTGTCACATCTGTATTTGGGGAGGTTCTATCATTCTTCTCTGCAGATCCTCTCAAGCTCTGTCAGGTTGGATAGGGAGCGTTGCTGCACAGCTATTTTCAGGTCTCTCCAGAGATATTTGAACGGGTTCAAGTCCGGGCTCTGGCTGGGCCACTCAAGGACATGCAGAGACTTGTCCTGGAACCACTCCGGTGTTGTCTTGGCTGTGCGCATAGGGTCATTGTCCTGTTGAAAGGTGAACCTTCGCCCCAGTCTGAGGTCCTGAGTGCTCTGGAGCAGGTTTTCATCAAGGCTCTCTCTGTACTTTGCTCCGTTTATCTTTCCCTCGATCCCAACTAGTCTCCCAGTCCCCGATGCTGAAAAACACCACCACAGCATGATGCAGCCACCACCATGCTTCACCGTAGGGATGGTGCCAGGTTTCTTCCAGAGGTGACGCTTGGCATTCAGGCCAAAGAGGTCAATCTTGGTTTCATCAGACCAGAGAATCTTGTTTCTCATGGTCCGAGAGTCCATTAGGTGCCTTTTGGCAAACTCGGGGTATCATGTGCCTTTAACTGAGGAGTGGCTTACGTCTGGCCACTCTACTGTAAAGGCCTGATTGGTGGAGTACTGCAGAGATGGTTGTCCTTCTGGAAGGTTCTCCAATCTCCACAGAAGAGCTTTGTCAGACCCAGGCCCTTTTCCCCCGATTGCTCAGTTTGACTGGGCGGCCAGCTCTAAGGATAGTCTTGGTGATTCCAAACTTCTTCCATTTTAAGAATGATGGAGGCCACTGTGTTCTTCAATGATGCAGAAATGTTTGTTGGATCCTTCCCCGTGATCTGTGCCTTGAAACAATCCTGTCTTGGAGCTCTACGGATAATTCTTTCGACCTCATGGCTTGTTTTTTTTCTCTGCCATGCACTGTCAACTGTGGGACCTTATATAGACAGGTGTGTGCCTTTCCAAATCATGTCCAATCAATGGAATTTACCACAGGTGGACTCCAATCAAGTTATAGAAACATCTCAAGGATGATCAATGGAAACGGGATGCAAATGAGCTCAATTTCGAGTCTCATGGCAAAGAGTCTAAATACTTATGCAAATAAGGTATTTCCGTTTTTTTTTTATTTTGTATACATTTGTAAAAAATGTCTAAACCTGTTTTCACTTTGTCATTGTGGGGTATTGTGTGTAGATTGCTGAGTTTTTGTACATTTTTCAAAATCCATTTTAAAAGACTGTAACGTAACAAAATGTGGAAACGGTCAAAGGGTCTGAATACAGTCCCAAGGCACTGTGTATTATACTGTGAGTGGGGCCTTAACTGTGTGAAATCCAGTTTGCTCTCATATTTAACCCGCAGCCTGCTCGTGCCCTCTTCACCCCCCCGAGAGAGTGGATCCAGGTGGTAAATACAGTGCTGTGAAAAAGTATTTTCCCCCTTACTTATTTTCTCTATTTTTGCATATTGTTGATACTGAATGTTATCAGATCTTAAAACTTTATCTAATATTAGGTTTTGTTGAAGATCTGATAATGTTCAGTATAAAAGAATATGCATAAAATAGCAAAAATTAGAAAGTAGCTCCATAATTGTTGCTTTTAGGATAGACTCTGACAAAGGCTTAGGGATGGGAGCTAACCATAGCACCTCCACAGGATCCATTCTACTCTACATCACTCCCTATTAGTCACGCTCTCCACCTTCATGGTTGCAAGATTGGACTGCTTAAAAGGGCTGCACCAGAATGTGCCTTTCCTTAGAACATTGCTTTTGGAGCATTTAAGTGCTACTGTAGGTTAATTTGCACTGAAAGTTGACTGTACACAGTGTGGGTAACTGAACTGTATCTGAGGGATGTGCTGTCTCCTGTTTTCAGGTCTGGAGCTCGACAAGGATACCAGTCGTCTGTGTGATAAAGACTGTCCAAAAGACTCACTAGGTGACATGACATTTTGCTCCGTGAGGCACTCTATTCTTCACTGGAATTCCTTGTCTTTTACTACCACTAGTTAGTTACTGGCAATAAAACTTCTTTCACCTTTACTGCCGTTGGTGCTTTTGCTATTACTGCTATGGGACCTCCACAACTGCTACAATTTTATTTAGTGTTGAAACCAAATCAAATGAGGGTTTTTACAAGCATTTCTGTAACACTACAGCAGCTACTACTACCACTGTACATCTATCACCACCTTCTAGCTGCCTAGTGCCTCTGCCTTGTGCCTCTGCCTAGTGCCTCTGCCTTGTGCCTCTGCCTTGTGCCTCTGCCTAGTGCCTCTGCCTTGTGCCTCTGCCTAGTGCCTCTGCCTAGTGCCTCTGCCTTGTGCCTCTGCCTTGTGCCTCTGCCTAGTGCCTCTGCCTTGTGCCTCTGCCTTGTGCCTCTGCCTTGTGCCTCTGCCTAGTGTCTCTGCCTTGTGCCTCTGCCTTGTGCCTCTGCCTTGTGCCTCTGCCTTGTGCCTCTGCCTTGTGCCTCTGCCTTGTGCCTCTGCCTTGTGCCTCTGCCTAGTGCCTCTGCCTTGTGCCTCTGCCTAGTGCCTCTGCCTTGTGCCTCTGCCTAGTGCCTCTGCCTTGTGCCTCTGCCTAGTGGCTCTGCCTAGTGCCTCTGCCTAGTGCCTCTGCCTTGTGCCTCTGCCTAGTGTTACCTCAACCACTTTTTCTGTTGTGATGTTTTCTCCTGTTAACTTTTGTTCCAGCCTTACACTAAAACGCCTGATTAAACTGCTCTCCTCTTCTAATCTGGCATTTCCCAGCAGTTAAGAACATTATTGAAGTTGAGATGTGTGTCATGGTATTTAAAGCTACGCTATGCAGAAATCTCTCCGCCATTTCCTGGTTGCTAAAATTCTAATAATTTGACAAATTTCAGTTTGTGACAAAACAAGCAAGGGTAGTGTAGAGAATCATTGTACCATCTAAACTGCTGTGAAATGTATATTCCATAACCAAAAACATTTTACACTAAACAAAAATGTAAAGTCATGTTTCATGAGCTGAAATAAATGTTCCATATGGACAAATAGTTTATTTCTCTCAAATTTTGTGCAAAGATGTGTTTACATCCATGTTAGTGAGCATTTCTCATTTGCCAAGATAATAAATCCACATGATAGGTGTGGCATATCAAGAAGCTGATTAAACAGCATGATCATTACACAGGTACACCTTATTACATTTTTACATTACATTACATTTAAGTCATTTAGCAGACGCTCTTATCCAGAGCGAATTACAAATTGGTGCATTCACCTTATGACATCCAGTGGAACAGCCACTTTACAATAGTGCATCTAAATCTTTTAAGGGGGGGGGTGAGAAGGATTACTTTATCCTATCCTAGGTATTCCTTAAAGAGGTGGGGTTTCAGGTGTCTCCGGAAGGTGGTGATTGACTCCGCTGTCCTGGCGTCGTGAGGGAGTTTGTTCCACCATTGGGGGGCCAGAGCAGCGAACAGTTTTGACTGGGCTGAGCGGGAACTGTACTTCCTCAGTGGTAGGGAGGCGAGCAGGCCAGAGGTGGATGAACGCAGTGCCCTTGTTTGGGTGTAGGGCCTGATCAGAGCCTGGAGGTACTGAGGTGCCGTTCCCCTCACAGCTCCGTAGGCAAGCACCATGGTCTTGTAGCGGATGCGAGCTTCAACTGGAAGCCAGTGGAGAGAGCGGAGGAGCGGGGTGACGTGAGAGAACTTGGGAAGGTTGAACACGCTGCGGCGTTCTGGATGAGTTGTAGGGGTTTAATGGCACAGGCAGGGAGCCCAGCCAACAGCGAGTTGCAGTAATCCAGACGGGAGATGACAAGTGCCTGGATTAGGACCTGCGCCACTTCCTGTGTGAGGCAGGGTCGTACTCTGCGGATGTTGTAGAGCATGAACCTACAGGAACGGGCCACCGCCTTGATGTTAGTTGAGAACGACAGGGTGTTGTCCAGGATCACGCCAAGGTTCTTAGCGCTCTGGGAGGAGGACACAATGGAGTTGTCAACCGTGATGGCGAGATCATGGAACGGGCAGTCCTTCCCCGGGAGGGGAAGGTTGAACACCGTCTTGCCGAGGTTCAGCTTGAGGTGGTGATCCGTCATCCACACTGATATGTCTGCCAGACATGCAGAGATGCGATTCGCCACCTGGTCATCAGAAGGGGGAAAGGAGAAGATTAATTGTGTGTCGTCTGCATAGCAATGATAGGAGAGACCATGTGAGGTTATGACAGAGCCAAGTGACTTGGTGTATAGCGAGAATAGGAGAGGGCCTAGAACAGAGCCCTGGGGGACACCAGTGGTGAGAGCGCGTGGTGAGGAGACAGATTCTCGCCACGCCACCTGGTAGGAGCGACCTGTCAGGTAGGACGCAATCCAAGCGTGGGCCGCGCCGGACATGCCCAACTCGGAGAGGGTGGAGAGGAGGATCTGATGGTTCACAGTATCGAAGGCAGCCGATAGGTCTAGAAGGATGAGAGCAGAGGAGAGAGAGTTAGCTTTAGCAGTGCGGAGCGCCTCCGTGATACAGAGAAGAGCAGTCTCAGTTGAATGACTAGTCTTGAAACCTGACTGATTTGGATCAAGAAGATCCTTATGATGGTGTCAATAAAATGGCACTCTAAAATTACACAACACAATGCCACAGATGTCTCAAGTTTTGAGGGACCATGCAATTGGCATGCTAACTTCAGGAATGTATACCAGAGCTGTTGTCAGAGAATAGAATGTTAATTTCTCTACCATAAGCCGCCTCCAACGTCGTTTTAGAGAACTTGGTAATCCAACCAGCTTCACAACCGCAGACCATTTGTATGGCGTTGTGTGGGCAAGCGGTTTGCTGATATCAACGTTGTGAACAGAGTGCCCCATGGTGGCAGTGGGGTTATGGTATGGGCAGGCATAAGCTACGGACAACCAACACAAAAGCATTTTATCAATGGCCAATTGAATGCACTGAGATACTGTTACGAGATCCTGAGGCCCATTGTCGTGCCATTCATCCTCCACCATCTGTACACAATTCCTGGAAGCTGAAAATGTCCCAGTTCTTTCATGGCTTGCATACTCACCAGACATGTATGGGATGCTCGGGATCGACGTGTACGACCACGTGTTCCAGTTCCCGGCAATATCCAGCAACTTCACGCAACCATTGAAGGGGGTGGGACAACATTCCACAGGCCACAATCAACAGCCAGATTAACTCTATGCGAAGGAGATGTGTCGTACTGCATGAGGCAAATGGTGGTCACACCAGATATTGACTGGTTTTCTGATCCACGCCTCTGCCTTTTTTTTGTGTCTGTGAAATCTATAGATTAGGACCTAATAATAATAATAATAAAAAATCTAATGATTTCTTATATGAAATGTAACTCAGTCAAATATTTGAAATTGTTGAATGCTGCATTTATGTTTTTGTTCACTGTATTTTCAGCCATTTGAAGCTGGTGTGCAAAACTAACAGTCGCAATAAACGAAACGTAAGAAAGGGATGCATAGAAATAGAGCACATAGAACAGATCTACCCACCCCCCACCCCCCAAAAAAAGTTACCTATTGCGGATTTAATAGTATTGTGTGTGTGTGTTTTCTTTAGCAGTGGACCAGGGTTCACTCTGCTCCATGTTGGACGTGGAGCAGGCCCAGCAGGCCATGGAGCTGTCCCGTGAGCTGAGTCGGAGGGTGGCTGCGTCAGAGGCTGCCGCTCTGGAAGCAGGGTAGGTGTACTGCGCCTTTGGGTGGGGCAGGCAGTTAAAGGAGCTTGACTTAGTAGAGAAGGGATTTAGTTATTGAAGGTCTTACATATGCGCATGTTTAACACTACTTA
This sequence comes from Oncorhynchus keta, assembly GCF_023373465.1. Taxonomy (NCBI): domain Eukaryota; kingdom Metazoa; phylum Chordata; class Actinopteri; order Salmoniformes; family Salmonidae; genus Oncorhynchus; species Oncorhynchus keta. Next base: position 13,393,819 of record NC_068452.1, on the reverse strand, counting down.
CTGACTGAATGCACTGACAATAGCATGAATGCCGAAATATTGTTCATCCTCCTCTAAAGGAATCACTTTTATGATAAAAAAAATCTGATTACAGGCCCAGTGTAGTCAAAAATGTGATTTTTCCTTCTCTCTGTGTGTGTGTGTGTGTGTGTGTGTGTGTGTGTGTGTGTGTGTGTGTGTGTGTGTGTGTGTGTGTGTGTGTGTGTGTGTGTGTGTGTGTGTGTGTGTGTGTGTTAAAAAAAAATCACATTGTGGTTGGAGTAATACTGTGAAATTGTGAAAAATATGATAATGCCTTTCTAGTGTAAGAGCTTTTTGAAAGACTGCCTAAAATGTCTGCCTGTTTTGGTGGGATGGAGTTTTGGCCTGCCTGGTGTCAACACAAATGAGCTAATAGACCAATAAGAAAGAGTTCCAGACCTCTCTGCCAATATCAGCTAGTTTTCAATGTTCTCCTCCCCACTCAGACCCCTCCCAGACACTCCTAGCAGTCCTTCTTGGAAAAATGGCTCTTTGCTAAGAAGCTATTTTTGTTTATGTTTGACTATTTTAATTTAAAACAATCACAGTAAGGTGCTTAATTGTAAAAATGTAAACATTTTCATAAATGACCTTCACTTCACATAAATGACCTTGAGTGTGGACCTACAACACTATTCACTTAAATATGTTTTAAGTCAGTGACCTGGTCACACCTGAAGTTAGCTAGTAAACAATACCGTTTTTTGTCAGTAGTTATACTCCACTTCAAAGAGTGGTGTAATTGATGCTATATAAAAGCATATACCAATAAAGACAGACATAACGAAGAGGTCAAATTCTATAGACTGCTCTATAGACTCGCAAAACATGAAAAAGCCTGTCTCTCTATCTCTATATAGGGATGGTTCTCCTGCTCTGCTCACTGGCAAAGTCATCCAACTGGAAGAGATCCTCAGACAGCTTCAGTTCGACCTGCGAAAGGTATAGTCAACTCCCCGATGCACATCAGCAATGTGTCCAGTGAATCGCTTAGCATGTATAACAATAATAACATGGTCATTTAGCTGATAGCTGCACATCCCTTTGGATGAAAGTAAACACGTGAATCAGTATACTACCATGATACACTAAAATGGTCTGTACAATTAGCTGTTGTTTTAAAATGTATGCTTCTCTGTTGGTGTATGTTGTAAATCATACAACCCCAGCGAAAACCAGTTGTCATAGTCAGGTGGAATATTGATTGTAAAAAGGACGTTTTGTCAGTTTTTTCAGCAACCAGAAAAATAGGTCTTTATCTGACCAGATAAACAGCAAGAATATGATTGCTTTCCCATGATGTGGTGACGTCGTCATATAATATGCATCTTTACCTGGCTATAACAGAGACCAGTTGCTTGTAATCTGGTTATATTTTGTATTCTCATTCAGAAAACCAGTGTACAACCAGACAATTATGTCACAATGAAGCCAAATCTTGTCTACTGTGACAAATGATGATCATATGTATAGCCAATGTCATCGTGCCAGGTTGCGTAATAACCTGTGTGTGTGTGTGTTCCCTCTCCACAGGAGCAAGAGGACAAGGCCATGTTGCAGGAGCAGGTCCAGCACTTGCGTCAGGACAACATGCGTCTGCACGAGGAGAGCCAAACGGCAGCCGGCCAGCTCAGGAGGTTCAGCGAATGGTTCCTAAACTCGGTCGACAACAAGAAGCCCTGAACAACAACAAAAAAAACACTGACACACTGCAACATGACCGTTAACTCCACATTACCTGAGCCAGTGGCATGTCAAGAGGGACGATGTCTACAGTGATTCAAAGTGAATAGCCATCGCATGAGTGCGAGAAGTTGCGAGTTAGCGTGCTAATGCTAGTAGCATTGTTTTGTAATCAAAACAACAACATGAATTAGTGTAAATATACCAAGGGGACGGGGGAGGGTAAAGAGATACATTTATAGAAGGTTAAAATAAAGAAAGGGAAGAATGCTTCAGATCTCATGTTTTTTGGATATTTGGTTATAGGAAGGAACATGTGAATTAAAAAAAACAAATGAATGTAACTTATGTGAAATCTATATTCTTTTGTCGAATAAGGCAAGTGTAAACTTATCGGTTCCCTCAGTAAACAACAATGAAAAGAAGTTCACCCAAATACATTTACTCAACTTTACCTTGACTTTTAATGCATTATATAATAACCAGGAAATAACTACGGTGTTACAAGGTTCTTGTATAAGTTTTGTAAATACTCCACTTTTGAACAAAAAAATTAAATTGTCCTAGCAATAAATATGGTGATAGTCACAAAACTGTTATTAATGGTTAGCACTGATTGTGGTGTTGTCGAAATTGCGGTTGTATTGGATTACTTGGAAGTGTTTATTTTGCAGGAACAAAAACGTGCCTGACTTTAACCAGTGGTGTATGGATACTGTAGTCTTTTCTGTTGTTGTAGTCCCTCATCTTTTTCCAACCCCACACCTTGTCCACCACTCTCACTAATGCTGTCTACCATGATTTTATGACCTTTTTGTTTTTGCCACAGAGAAAAGTATTCTTATGCAGTCGATCCTGAACACTTGCAGGTACATAAGGTACCACCAAGTGTACGAATTATGTATTTTCAATGCCAAAGTGTGTTTGATGTTCTTTGTACAGTACTTTAGAGAAAGTGTCTTGTATTTAACACTCTTATTTAAATTTACCCTCCAAATTGTTTATTTTAATATTGAGTATTTTGATCCTTTCTGCACTAAAACAATTAATGGCTCCTTATTGGCAATGTCTGTATAGTTGGCAAGAGATGAGATATAAATACTATATACTTATAAAGGGTTATTTCTGGGAAGCCCAACGTTTGGATGCTGCTAGAATACAGCCTGTTGTTTTGTAAGCCTTTCTTTCTTTGTAAGATGTTTTGTTAAAGATGGGACAAAATGTTTGCTTTTTTAATAAATGTAGGATGTTGGAAAAAACAAAATGGACTCAACAGTGACATTTAATTCCAGCGACAACGTTTGTGAGTATTACGGTATTTTTTTTGTAATGTTCCGTGTTGTTTTGCAGACAAATTGTGTCTTAAACAGACATCCTATAGTATGCCCCTGACTATAATCAGTGCTAGACACTGTTTGATAAGTGGCATGCAGTCGTTTAGAGTATTGAATTATGGGTAACACTTGTACAGGGATCATATCTTCGGCACAATTGGGAATCCGCATAGTGCCTTCCTTTTTTATAGGTCAGGCCATTATTCAAAACAGCTCCTCTCTCCAAAGGATCTAGCAAAAAGTGATGCCTGGCTGGCTGGAAACGGGTATTCTGGAGTGTAGCACACTATCATCAAATCTTGTTAGACCCAGATGGGCCGGCAGTGTCCACAAGCATCACCTAGATAAGCCTTGAATTATTCATGGCTTGGAAGAAATATCATTATAATATTTTCGCAATAGAATTTTCAGATCTGGATCCTGGAGCCATGTTAAACGAATAAAAAATATAGATTTGCCCCAAAATGATGGTACTGTAAAGTATTTGGCTCAGAGGTCTCTGAGGAGTAGGGCTATCAGCTATTATGGCAAGGTGACACAAGTGAAATTTTGCTCAGTGCAAATAGCTGTCAAACTTGTGTCTTGTACTGGAGAATTCACACGATAGTAATCGGACTATAATTGTTTTTATTCCTTTTCGATTAGACTTAACATATTGGAAAGTCTTGTGTGTTGAGAAATCAGAGCATAGTATTTTCCTAAAACCTCACACAACCAAACTAGTCTCTTATGAAAACCTTGAATACATTCTGAATACAAGGCCTAGATTTGGTCGACACCAGTTTACCTCTTAAGGATCTCTACAGATCGGTGTCCCACCCTCGCGACGGTTGAGCTAATGTGCGCTAGTGTAATTAGCATGAGGTTGTAAGTAACAAAAACATTTCCCAGGACATAGACTTATCAGATATTGGTAGAAAGCTTAAATTATTAATCTAACTGCACTGTCCAATTTACAGTAGCTATTACAGTGAAATAATACCATGTTATTGTTTGAAAAATTATTAATAAACCAATTAGGCACATTTGGGCAGCCTTGATACAACATTTTGAACAGTTCTTTGGACCAGTCTAAAACTTTGCACATACTGCTACCATCTAGTGGCCAACATCTAAATTGCACCTGGGCTGGAATAATAAATGATGGCCTTTCTCTTGCATTTCAAAGATGGTACAATTTGTATTTTATTTTGTGTTATCTTTTACCAGATCTATGTTATATTCTCCTACATTAATTTCACATTTCCACAAACTTCAAAGTGTTTCCTCTCAAATGGTATCAAGAATTTGCATGTCCTGAGCAGTTACATTTGGGTATGTCATTTTGGTGAACATTTTAAAAAGGGGTGGATCCCTATCATGTCCAACTAAGAAGGCAACATACTCTCATTGTGTCCAACAGATGAGCCATTATGTATGGCAGATTGAGAACATTCCCATCCCTTAGGGACAATAACCTGTGGTATGGTGGGGAAGTCTACAGATATCAGCCCATCCTGTCTACAACAGCAGGCCTATGTCCCAGATGCCTCTCCTGCAGCCCCCAGCCACCCAATTTAGGTCCCATTACCTCACCTCTCCACATCAAATCAAACTTTATTTGCCACGTGCCGAATACAAGTGTAGACTTTACAGTGAAATGCTTACTTACAAGCCCTTAACCAACAGTGCAGTTCAAGAAGAAGAAAATATTTACTAAGTAGGCCAAAATAAAATAACAATAAGAATAATAACGAGGCTATAAACAGGGGGCACTGGTACCGAGTCAGTGTGCGGGGGTACAGGCTAGTTGAGGTAATCTGTACATGTAGGTGGGGGGAAGTGACTATGCATAGGTAACAAGCAGCAGTGTACATGGGGTCAATGTTAATTGTCCGGTGGCGATTTTCATAAATTGTTCAGCAGTCCAATGGCTTGGGGGTAGAAGCTGTTGAGTAAGCCTTTTGGTCCTAGACTTGGCGCTCCCGTACCGCTTGTCGTGCGGTGGCAGAGAAAACAGTCTATAACTTGGGTGACTGGAGTCAATTTTATGGGCTTTCCTCTGACACCACCTATTATTTAGGTCCTGGATGGCAGGTAGCTTGGCCCCAGTGATGTACTGGGCCATTTACACTACCCTCTGTAGCACCTTACAGTCAGATGTCAAGCAGTTGCCATACCAGGCGGTGATGCAGCCAGTCAGGATGCTCTCGATGGTGCAGCTGTAGAACCTGTTGAGGATCTGGGGACCAATGCCAAATCTTTTCAGTCTCCCGAGGGGGAAAAGTTTTTGGCATGCCCTCTTCACGACTGTCTTGGTATGTTGGGACCATGATAGTTCGATGGTGATGCGGACACCAAGGAACTTAACTCTCAACCCGCTCCACTACAGCCCCGTCAATGTTAATGGGGGCCTGTCCGGCCTGCCTTTTCCTGTAGTCCACGATCAGCTCCTTTGCCTTCCTCACATTGAGGGGAAGGTTGTTGTCCTGGCACTAGACTGCCAGTTCTCCGATCTCCTCCCTATAGGCCGTCTCATCGTTGTCGGTCATGGTTGTGTCGTCAACAAACTTAATGATGGTGTTGGAGTCGTGTTTGGCCACGCAGTCGTGGGTGAACAGGGAATACAGGTGGGGACTAAGTATGCTTGAGTGTTGTTTGCCTCAAAGTGAGCATAAAATGCATTTAGCTCATCTGGTAGGCTCGCGTCACTGGGCAGCTCGTGTCTGGGTTTCCCTTTGTCGTCCGTAATAGTTTTCAAGCCCTGCCACATCCGACGAGCATCAGAGCCAGTGTAGGAGGATTCAATCTTAATACTGTATTGACGCTTAGTTGTTTGATGGTTCGTCTGAGGACATAGCAGGATTTATTATAAGCATCTGGATTAGTGTCCCACTCCCGCCTTTAACTTGATGCCGATGTTGTCTGTAATCCATGGCTTCTGGTTGGGATATGTACGTACAGTCACTGTGGGGACAACGTCATCGATGCACTTTTTTAAAATGTATTTTTTTAACCTTTAGTTAACTAGGCAAGTCAGTTAAGAACAAATTCTTATTTTCAATGACGGCCTAGGAACAGTGGGTTAACTGCCTGTTCAGGGGCAGAACGACAGATTTGTACCTTGTCAGCTCGGGATTTGAACTTGCAACCTTCCGGTTAAGAGTCCAACGCTCTAACCACTAGGTTACCCTGCCGCCCCACTTATTGATGAAGCCGATGACTGAGGTATTCTTCAATGCCATTGGATGAATCCCAGAACATATTCCAGTCTGTGCTATCAAAACAGTCCTGTATTGTAGCATCCATGTCATCTGACCACTTCCGTATTGAGCGAGTCACTGGTACTTCCTGATTTTGTTTTTGCTTGTAAGCAGGAATCAGGAGGATAGAATTATGGTCAGATTTGCCAAATGGAGGGCGGAGAAGAGCTTTGTATGCATCTCTGTGTGTGGAGTAAAGGTGGTCTAGCATTTTGTTTTTCCTGGTTGCACGTGACATGCTGGTAAAAATGTGTTAAAACTAATTTAAGTTTGCCTAAAGTCCCCGGCCACTAGGAGTGCCGCATTTTCGTCTTTGCTTATGGCCTTGTAGAGTTGGATGAGAGCGGTCTTAGTGCCAGCTTCGCTTTGTGGTGGTAAAGACGGCTACGAATAATACAGATGAGAACTCTCTTGGTAGATAGTGTGGTCGACAGCTTATCATAAAGTACTCTACCTCAGGCGAGCAATACCTCAAGACTTCTTTAATATTAAACATCGCGCACCAGCTGTTATTGACAAAAAGACACACACCCCTACCCCTCGTCTTACCAGAGGTAGTGTCTCTGTTCTGCCGGTGCATGGTGCCAGCTCTATATTGTCAGTTTCTTCATTCAGCCACTCTTGGTGAAACATAAGATGTTATAGTTTTTAATGTCCAGTTGGTAGGATCATCTTAATAGTAGCTCATCAATTTTATTTTCCAAAGATTGCATGTTAGCAAGGAGAATGGGAGTTTGCTCGCTCACCTCTGGATTCTCAGAAGGATGCCTGATCTGCATCCTCTTTTCTGGCGTCTTTTCTTCATGCAAAAGGCGTGGATCCGGGCCTGTTCCAGGCAAAGCAGGATATCCTTCTCGTCGGATTCATTAAAGGAAAAAGTTTATTCCAGTCCGCGGTGAGTAATCACTTTTCTGATATCCAGAAGTTATTTTCGATCATAAGAGACAATAGCAGCAACATTATGTACACAATAAGTTTTTTAAAATAAGTTACACAAAAAATAACAAAATTGCACAATTGGTTGGCAGAATGTAAAACCTCAGCAGTGTTCTTTGGTGCCATCTTCTCTGTCATGTGGTTTGACCACATATGTAAAAAGTGGAGGAACCGAGAGAGACACACACCCACTCACACATGCAATTGGGAGCAGACACACACGCATGCACGTTGTTGAAGTCCAGGAGGAGTAGCAAGGTTTGGTTGGAGATGAAAAAGAGAGTAAAAAAAATGAGGGCCCGAGAGAAACAGAAGGACAGGAGGAGAAAAGCGATCAAACAGGAGATGCATCCTGCAAGTAGGGGAAGACAAATGGGCCAGTGGAATAGTTCGAAGTTAGCTTTTTTTAAAAGATCAATGGAAGAAAAATTGGATGGATGGAGTGCTGAATATTGAATGGATCTCCATTGTCACCCCCTTTACTCTAGCTCATGTTTCACCTTCCATTTCAAAACCCCAGCGTTCTCCTCAGTGGAGCCGATCAGAGTATTTTTGAGCATTTTGGTGGTTGTGTGGGAAACGGATAGAGCACCTGCCGCAATGACAAAGTGTTTTTAGGATGAGAGCCCCGACCCGAGAAGTGTGACATGAAATGAGAAGATGCTGTGTACCATCCTTCCCAATGATCCCATGTTTTGAACAAAGAGTTGACTTAATGGAACAACACTTTACAAAGATGCTTGCGAAGCACAAGGCACGCTAAATCCCGAACAGAAGCGTTCAACCGAAGGGAAAAAGAAAGCTATGCAATGTTGTAAGTGCCGGAGTTTGTCATGGAGAGGGATCTATAATTCATAGGTTCGATGAACTGATTTAATGAAAAAATGCTGCGAGAGAGGGAAAACAGATCAATGCATTGGTATTTTTCACTGAGTTCTACACACACAATGGAAAGCAGGAAGTGTAGAGAAAGATCAGAGACCTCTATATGGCTCGGGGTTAAAATGCAAATTGTGCAATGGTTTCAGCTGTGGTGCCCCAAAGGTTTGGGCTTTCTAGGCCAGAGTGTATTCTCAGCAGTGAGCTTTAGGTCAAAATGAGAACATTTTTCTAATAATAATCATGGGAATGCAATGGTAATTTGGAGCATATTGCTGTGTATGTGACCGACCGTGTATCAAAGCTTAATCTAAGCATCATTAGGGCTCCATCAACTTTGCTTTTCACTGCGCAGTCCTTTCAAATAAGTTGGAACATTGTTTCTCCCCCGAACTAATCAAGGGCTTGATGATAAGTTGAGTGGTTGGAACAGTTAAAATGGGATAAAGCAGAAGTTAAACGTGCAACCTTTCGGGTACACAAGGACCAGGATTGAAAAACGTTGATGTCTTATCTTCTCAGAAAATGGCAAAGCCAACCGAGGTTTAGGGCAGGCCAGACTCATGAAAAGGTTCAGACAAAGTCACATCTCCCGACGGTCCTACAGGGAGAATTCAGCAGCTCTACTACCAAGCTTAGCCATGTTGACAGTTTGGTCCGGTGCCCTGAATGAAAAATTCCCGAAGCTATCTGTCAGTAGAGTTGTGAAGAGTTCTTAATTGATTACATACAGATACATTACGGAGTCCATAAGCACAGATGAAGGATATCAAGGATCTGGAAAGATTCTGGATGGAGGTGTAATATCCCTCCCAATGTGTTCTCCAATCTCATAAAACATTTTAGAAAACGGCTCAGTGTTAGGAGGGTGCTGCAGTATTGATTATAGGGGGTACAATCCGTTTGACCCAGTCTTTTTGAGATATGTTATATTACTTGTTTAACAGAATCTATTTCTCCGATCAATTGTATTAGTATATAATAATATAGTTTAGCAGTTTATGGATTATGTGCCTTACTCAATGGCATAACGGCAGTAGGTGGCACCTCACTCCCGCCAGATTGTTCCCCGTTAACCCTTTGTTTCCTGGCCTGCCTGAGGCTACTGCCTCATATAAAATGAAATACATGTTGGTCCCACTTTAAACAAAGTATAATTGTATATAGCACACATAAAGATAAAGGCTTCATAGGCACTACAACAAGGCTTCACAAATCTTCTATAAGCCTATGTCATACTCTATAAATCGTGTATAAAGGGTACGTAACAATTCCCGCAGTATGGTGAATTGCCAAATCTAACATTCTACAGCATTCATAGGGTATGACATAGGCTTATAGATGACTTGTGAAGCATTTATGTAGTATGTATGAAGCCGTACTCCGTTTGAAGTGGCTCCCATATTTTCAATAAAGTGTTTAAAGTCGCTAATAGACTTATGTTGTGAGCTATACATGCATGTGATCACGACTTGAACAAAAGCATCAACTCGATCTGCTCTGAGTTGTTGTACTTTGACTTTCCCACGGGATGTATCACCATAGAAACGCAGCATTCCTTTTATAATTGGCACTGGGACACATAAAAGGAATATGGCTTCTACTGTGGCATCAATGCATTGAAATCTGTCAGCGTCTCTCACAACCACAATACCGGTCCACACATGGCGACAATCCAATCAAGACAGCCACAGGTCCAGATGTCAATGTCTCTGTGTACAGTACATATTTCTATCTATTTTTCTGCATAGGTTATCTAAGCATAGGTCTTTACCTGTTCAATTGTCATTTAAATGAATGATCCACGTTGATTATTTAATAACGTTTATGCCCTTAGTAGTTTAGTACAGCTGACACACTGATATATACTATCATAACCCAAGAATTAAAGCAATTTTGTTATTTTCTAAAGTCTAGCAACCTTGCCAGCAAGCATGCCAGCTAAGATACTTAGACAAGCTACTCTTAACTGGATTGATAGCCTGAAATGGCTTGGTAGCTAGTAATGAGATTGGGAGATTGGGAACCTATCTAGCTGGCTAGTTAAAGCCAACTTGATAAAATTGCTAGGTATTTCAGCGAAACACCAAAACGGTTTTATTTATTCATCAAAAAGGAATCAATAGGCTAACATAGCTTGATCAATTTAATTTACAAACGTACCTCCTGGGAGTCCTTCCCATCACTGGCAGCTAAAATCAAATCAAACCCTGTGTGTTTTACTCAACACTCTCTCCCCCTCCACTGATGATAGTGTATGCACACATTAGAGAATCTAGTGTCCTGCCTAGCATACCTTTGCTCCATGGTGCACCTTGGAAGAAACCCTGACAGATCTTCTTTTTATAAATAATTGTGATCAAACGTGGGCTTAAAAATTGAGTTTAGTAATTAATTTAACATCTGAAAAATTAAGAAACAGGACAAATCTTAGCGGCATGACACCTCTGGGTGTGCTGCAATTCAGCATCAGCCAGTGGGTTTTGTAATCGACACCATTTATATGTAACGGAGAGTCTCATCTGGACTGGAGAAATAGAAGGCTTATAATAAAGCCCCGTGGAGATACCGCCTGTTCCATCTGTTTTTTTCCTGCTGAAAACATCTGGGCCCGAATTCACAAAATACTTCTTCAGAAAAAACCCAAGAAGTGTCTGGTCTCTGCTTTTCTCTAGCATCTGTATCCAGAGTATTCCTTAGTTTGCATTGTTAAGGCAGAAGATAAGGAGATTACTTTTTCCACATTTTGTTGTGTTACAGCCTGAATTTAAAAGATTTTATATATATTTTTTTTTCCAACAACACAATACCCCATAATGTCCAAGTGGAATTATGTTTTTCAAAAATGAAAAGCTGAAATGCTGTTATGGCAAGCCTAAATAAGTTCAGGAGTAAACATTTTCTTAACAAGTCACAAAATATGTTGCATGGACTCTGTATAGACCAGGGAGGTTTCCCGATGCCTTGCAAAGAAGGGCACCTATTGGTACATGGGTACAACAAAAATCAGACATTGAATATCCCTTTGAGCATGGTGAAGTTATTCATTACTCTTTGGATGGTGTATCAACTTAAAGTGAAATAAAGGTTAAATAAAATTACAATATAAAATCAATATACCCAGTCAATACACAGATACAGGCTTCCTTCCTAACTCAGTTGCCGGAGAGGAAGGAAACCTCTCATGGAAAGATCTGAAATTGGTTGTCTAGCAATAATCAACAAAATTTTTGAAAAGAATAATGGGCAAATGTTGCACAATCCAGCTCTTAGAGACTTACCCAGAAAGACTCACATCTGTAATCGCTGCCAATAGTCATCTACAAAGTATTGACTCAGGTGTGTGAATTCATATGTAAATGAGATATTTCTGTATTTAATTTTCAATAAATTAACAAAAATGTCTAAAAACATTTTTTCATTGCAGTTTATCATTATGGGATATTGTGAGAGAAAAAATATTTAATCCATTTTGAATTCAGGCTGTAATATAATAAAATGTGGAAGAAGTCAAGGGGTATGAATACTTTCTGAAGATAACCTTAGTTATCTTTGTTTTCTTTATTATTTTGTTAGGTCAGGGTTTGGCAACGGTGGTTTGTGTAGTTTTTGTATTGTCTAGGGTTTCTATGGTATCTATGGTTGCCTACGATGTCTATGGTTGCCAACGCTAAACAGAGGCAGCTGTTTATCGTTGTCTCTGATTGCGGACCATATTTAGTTAGCCATATTCCTTGGATAATTTGTGGGTTGTTATTCTATGTTTAGTTGCCTATTCTGCACTAGCCATATTGCTTCACGGTTCATTTTGTTTGTTTAAGTGTTCTCCGTTTTAATAAAAGAAGAATGTACTCATCTCACGCTGCGCCTTGGTCTCATCGTTATGACGAACGTGACAGAATAACCCACCAAACCTGGACCAAGCAGCATGAAAAGGGAGGATCAGCGCTTGGTGGAAAAATGGACCTGGGACGAAAGACTGGACGGTAAAGGATCCTGGACGTAGGAGGATATTTTGCCGGGAGAGGATCGCCTACCATGGAGGCAGGTGGAAACAACGCAGGAGGAACGGCGAGGACTCAGTGTAAAGAAGGGGGGCGGCGTCCAGAACCAGAGCCGCCACCGAGGTTAGATGCCCACCCAGACCCTCCCATATAGGTACTGTCACACCCTGACCTTAGTTATCTTTGTTTTCTTTATTATTTTGCTTAGGTCAGGGTGTGACGAGGGTGGTTTGTGTAGTTTTTGTATTGTCTCGGGTTTTATGTATGTCTAGGCGTTTTTATATGTCTATGGTTGTCTAAGATTGGTTCCCAATCAGAGGCAGCTGTTTATCGTTTTCTCTGATTGGGGACCATATTTAGGTAGCCATATTCCTTGGGTATGTTGTGGGTTATTGTCTGTGTAGTTGCATGTCAGCACTAGTGTTTATAGCATCACGTTCGTTTTGTCATTTTGTTTAAGCGTTCTTCATTTTAATAAAATAATGTATTCATCTCACGCTGCGCCTTGGTCTCATCGTTATGACGAACGTGACAGACAGTGCCATTCTGTTGCCCTGTATGTTGGTTAAATCTGTTTAGTTTTAGCTTTTGCATAGTTGAGGGTCGCAATCTCACTCAACTACAGTGAAGTTAAAAATTTAATAATTAAGAGTAATAATTAAGATTATGCCTGTGATCGTTGTATGGGACAATATACAAACTTTTTCAGAAAGAAAAAGTTTGAATACCAAACCCACATTAAAAATATTAAGTTAATTAAAGTAAACTGTAGTGTACTGTATAATACTATACTCCACACTGTAGTATCCCTTGATCATGTTTAGTACTTACTATATAATTTTGTAGTGAACTATAGAATATTTTACTCCACTCTGTAGTATTCCTTGATTGTGTAGTGCTGACTATAGATTTTTTTTGTATACTGTAGAACAGTGGTTCCCAAACTTTTTATAGTTCCGTACACCTTCAAACATTCAATCTCCAGCTGCGTAACCCCTCTATAGCACCAGGGTCAGCGCACTCTCAAATGTTTTTTTTTGCCATCATTGTAAGCCTGCCACACACACACTATACGATACATTTATTAAACATAAGAATGAGTGTGCGTTTTTGTCACAACCTGGCTCGTGGGAAGCGACAAAGAGCTCTTATAGGACCAGGGCACAAATAATAATAATCAATCATTTTGCTCGTTATTTAGCCTTCTTACATATAAAATATTATTTGTTCATCAAAAATCGTGAGTAACTCACCACAGGTTAATGAGAAGGGTGTGCTTGAAAGGATGCATCTAACTCTGCAATGTTGGGTTGTATTGGAGAGAGGCTTAGTCTTAAGTCATTCATCACAGAGTCATCCACACAGTCATCCACACATTCTGTGCCTGTATTTAGTTTTCATGCTAGTGAGGGCAGAGAATCTACTCTCACATAGGTACGTGGTTGCAAAGGGCATCAGTGTCTTAACAGCGCGATTTGCCAAGGCAAGAAACTATGAGCACAGCCCTATCCAGAAATCTCAGTGGCTTCTGATTAAATTAAATTTTCACAGAATCGCTTGCTGCAATTTCGATGAGGCTCTCTTGTTCGGTAAGTGGACTGGAGGCAGGGCATGAAAGGGAAAACGAATCCAATTGTTTGTGTCGTCAGTTTTGGGAAAGTGCCTGCGTAGTTGCGCACCCAGCTCACTCTGGTGCTTCGCTATATCACATTTGACATTGTCCGTATGCTTGAGTTCATTTGCACCCCAATAAAATCATACAATGATGGAAATACCTGTGTGTTGTCTTTCTTAATGCAGGCAGAAAAGAGCTCCAACTTCTTAATCATAGCCTCAATTTTGTCCCGCGGAGAATCCCTGTAATCCTAGATTCAGATCATTCAGGCAAGAAAAAACATCACCCAGACAGGCCAGTCGTGTGAGAAACTCGTCATCATACAAGCGGTCAGACAAGTGAAAATTATGGTTAGTAAAGAAAACTTTAAGCTCGTCTCAAAAAAATAAACGTGTCAATATGTTTCCATCTCCATGCTTCATGGTTGGGATGATGTTCTTGGGGTTGTACTCATCCTTTTTCTTCGTCCAAACACGGCGAGTGGAGTTTAGACCAAATACTGTATTTGATACATCAGAAAAGCAGAACTTAATATTTGGTACAGAGACCTTTGTTTGCAATTACAGAGATCATACGTTTCCTGTAGTTCTTGACCAGGTTTGCGCACACTGCAGCAGGGATTTTGTCCCACTCCTCCATACAGACCTTCTCCAGATCCTTCAGGTTTCGGGGCTGTCGCTGGGCAATACGGACTTTCAGCTCCCTCCAAAGATTTTCTATTGGGTTCAGGTCTGGAGACTGGCTAGGCCACTCCAGGACCTTGAGATTCTTACGGAGCCACTCCTTATTTGCCCTGGCTGTGTGTTTCGGGTCGTTGTCATGCTGGAAGACCCAGCCACGACCCATCTTCAATGCTCTTACTGATGGAAGGAGGTTGTTGGCCAAGATCTCACGATACATGGCCCCATCCATCCTCCCCTCAACATGGTGCAGTCGTCCTGTCCCCTTTGCAGAAAAGCATCCCCAAAGAATGATGTTTCCACCTCCATGCTTCATGGTTGGGATGATGTTCTTGGGGTTGTACTCATCCTTTTTCTTCGTCCAAACACGGCGAGTGGAGTTTAGACCAAAAAGCTATATTTTTGTCTCATCAGACCACATGACCTTCTCCCATTCCTCCTCTGGATTATCCAGATGGTCATTGGCAAACTTCAGACGGGCCTGGACATGCGCTGGCTTGAGCAGAGGGACCTTGCGTGCGCTGCAGGATATTAATCCATGACGGCGTAGTGTGTTACTAACTCTCAAAGAAAACTAATGGTTTTCTTTGAGACTGTGGTCCCAGCTCTCTTCAGGTAATTGACCAGGTCCTGCCGTGTAGTTCTGGGCTGATCCCTCACCTTCCTCATGATCATTGATGCCCCACGAGGTGAGATCTTGCATGGAGCCCCAGACCGAGGGTGATTGACCGTCATCTTCAACTTCTTCCATTTTCTAATAATTGCGCCAACAGTTGTTGCCTTCTCACCAAGCTGCTTGCCCATTGTCCTGTAGCCCATCCCAACCATGTGCAGGTCTACAATTTAACCCTGATGTCCTTACACAGCTCTCTGGTCTTGGCCATTTCTTTTATACAGGTAACGAGTTCAAACAGGTGCAGTTAATACAGGTAATGAGTGGAGAACAGGAGGGATTCTTAAAGAAAAACTAACAGGTCTGTGAGAGCTGGAATTCTTACTGGCTGGTAGGTGATCAAATACTTATGTCATGCAATAAAATGCAAATTAATTCCTTAAAAATCATACAATGTGATTTTCTGAATTTTTGTTTTAGATTCCGTCTCTCACAGTTGAAGTGTACCTATGATAAAAATTACAGACCTCTACATGCTTTGTAAGTAGGGAAAATCTGCAAAATCGGCAGTGTATCAAATACTTGTTCTCCCCACTGTATATCCACAGCAGGAGGAATAATTAATCCCTCCACAATACTATTGTCCTTGCCTGTCCTAGCCACTCGGTAGTTCACCATATAAGATGCCCCTTCTTATTAATGGTATCTGTTGCTTTTATATGTCTTACTACTCAAGTCTTCTTTATTCTCGATCAAAAAAGTCTGGTGGCTTATTTTTCAAATTGTCATACTCCTTTTCTAAATGTCTGCGCAAGAATGAAAGTTTCCCGTGAGAGAGTAACAGTTAATGTAATTGGATGTTAATTATTTGACCAGGCTACCTGTATTTGACTTGTTTTGTTATTTCGCTAAACAGGTTATTTCGCTGAAGGTTTGATTTGATTTTTAACAGTGAAACGGGGCTACTGTCTGGAAATACCTGCTCTAAACTATCCATTCAGACTCCAGTACTACCTACCTTTAGTGTTTGTCCAGTAGGTTTCCTCAAGGAGAAAGCCTCCACTTCTATGTCAAATATAAAGCAAAAACACTAGGGTAAATGCTGCAGTAATTTCCACAAAAACACTACAGTAAATGCTATAGTATACTACATTCATGGCCGCAAAAACAGCAATTTTTTTGCTCCTGCTGTGTTAGGTTCCATTCAACATTAGCTTCTTAATTTCATCCTTCTAGCGGGCTAAGTAATACTAGCCAGAGCCCTTCAACATTACTGCAATAGAAGTCTCTGTTGGCAGCTAGCCTCCTGACTGACATATCTTTAACCCTCCTGCTGTGTTCCGGTCAAATTGAGCCGATTTTCAAGTTTTCTCTCTGAAAATTTTAGTTAATTTAATCTGATTGTCATAAGGTTCCGTGACTTTGTCCACACAGGGCATGTGATCACACAAAATTCATTTAGACGATTTTCATTATATTTTGGGTGTTTTATTTTACTTTTGTACGCCTTGTGGTGTTCCTGGTCAAAAATGATCGGTCATTAGAAATGAATAGGTGAAACTACAATTAGCGTGTCAAATTTTGTTCAGGCACATACCCGTTCATCAGATGGACACACTTCTTCTCCCAGATCCCCACATGCATGTGTGTTTGAGCACACACACACACGTCACTCCCCTTCTTGGCTTCAATGGCAACCCCCACGGGAACCTGTCCCCAATAGAATCTTTCCCCCACGGGAACGACACCTGTTGGCATTCCCACAAACAATCACAACATTGTTTCAATAATATATAGAACGTTTCTCGCAGCTCTGGTATGTAAAGCTTTTTTGAGGCCTTGCTCACAATTAATTCTGTGGCAGCACAATGACCAAACGATATACTGTATGTGAGGCTCTTTGATCATGACACTGGTGAGGAGGAGAGTCCTTTAACACAAAGTAGTCTGTGATAAATAACGCATTATGTTTCATCTGAGTATTTGTTATAGTCAAAAACGAGTTGTATTAGCTCAGGTCAATGAGGCCTCCAGACCATAAATAGCAAATAGAAGTTTAAAACTTGTAATGTTCACAAGAACTTAAGGTGATAAAAAGATCTATCACAACATTAGGTGATAATGTATGTATTATTATGATTTTATAATCAGCTATAATGGGGCGGTCATTTTGGACCGGGAACACAGAATTAAACAACATGAAACGAACACAACAGGAGGGTTAAGCTACTATTTACCAGTTGTGCATTCATTCTCCGAGAGTCAGTTTTTGTTTGTTTGGGGGATGTCTGTAGACACCGCATGAGTCACAGGATGGTTACAAATGGCCTTTTGTCTGGTATCTCGCAAACACATTGTCAGCTGGGTCTTTCGTTGCCTACTTGAGCCGACTACGAGTTGGGTTAGTAAGTTTCTCCTCTCAGGCCCTCGGTCATTATCCATACCCAAACCATCTCCACCCTGGTACCTCCTGGCACACATACACCAACTCATGCTATGGAATGCAGTCTTTAGGTTTTTATCACCGAAGGCATCGTAAATCCACTGTCGGCCTCAAGAGGTCCAACTCCGAAGACCACGCACAGATGAGAGTGTTCTAAAAACCATATTCTACTCCATAAAACAACCATTTGATGTAGTCACGGTGCCGCTGATAATGGTTAACAACTTTGCATTGTTGAAACAAGCAGCAGACTTGAAACAAATAGTCTGCCAATTTTCAAGTGCAACAGTGAGGGATGCAAAGTGGCAATCTAACTCACCAGAGGAGGCTGACTGTAACTTTGTTTGTCATATCCTGCGGGTGACCTGGTTACTGTGCCAACAAATCATGTAATCGGCAATGAAGTTGCCACAAAGACAAGGACGTCTTCTCATATCCCTTGAGCATTGACTCGGTATACAGCACAAAACACAACATCCACTTCCCTTACACACGCACACATCCACAGGGCTAGATTTCAGAGAGGAATACAACATACAGTGAAAGGCTGAAAGAATTGAATGCGGAGAAGTCACACCGCCTTGCAGAAACATTTCAGAAGCATTTCATTCACAGGAAACTCACATTTGCTAATGCCTTCTGTCATGTAATGTCATAGCGTCATATATACATTAGGAACAATTTCTTAATATTGACTTGCACCCCCTTTGCCCTAAAATTTGATTTGATTTGACTCACCCGTCAGTCTGTCATGGAAAGAGCAGGTGTTCCTAATGTTTTGTACACTCAGTTTATATGTGCCATTTAGCATACGCTTTTATCCAAAGTGACTTACAGTCATGCGTGCACTATCCTGGCATAGCAAGCACCATGCTCTACCAACCGCGCAACAGAGGTTTCAAACTATTCCAAAACCACTTACTCTGTGTACCAGAGTGGCCTTATTCAGCCTGTAAGGCTTCTTATCTAATTTCATGGTTCACCAATGTGTCATCGAAGCTGGATTTTTAGGAATGGTTACGTTTGCACCATTTAATTTTTTTTAACAGAAAACATTCTTTTTAGTGCCCTGTATGAGGAGAGTTTTGTCCACCCCCAACGCTTCTTTTCAAAGGGCTCTGATACATTCCACTTTAGGCTTTACTAAACTACAGTCTTTTGACATATAATTTGTACCGCACATCCTTAACTTATTCATGAAAATTCATTTGGGTTTTTGCAAAACAACCGAATACACTGACCAATGTTCAAGGGATTTTAGGCTAAATGTAATATTTCATTACATCGCTCACAAGCAATTGGAGTAGTAAATGACATAGGTTTTGACGGATGGCTTGATTGCCTTCTGCAGCCTAGCCTTTTGTAGCCTAGCCAATTCTTGTTTTAAGCCTATCCCAAACCTTGACCCTTATGTTAACCATTCGGAGTTGTCTATTTTACGTTTGCAAAAACTTTGAAATTTGATGTTTGAGAATCATGGGTGAACGTCTAATTGTGACCTGAGACCGTGAGAGATAGTTGGAAATAAAACAGAATGCATGAGTGTAAGTGCAGGAATGTAAATATTCAATGCTTTGAATCTACTATGTTACTTAACGATGATAGCTCCATGAATCTCTAAAACAATCAGAGATGATTCCTGCTGGCAGGCAGCACTGCCGCAGGAGATGGTTGGTTGGAAGGAGACATGTTGGATGGCTGCGGTTGAGGGAATGGGTTTGGGGTGAGGCTCACTTCTTTTTGTTTCCCTTCATTTACATGCTACATTTATAATTACCTTTAACTCTCTAACATGATCAAAGGGATCAATACTTTGTAGTTATGTAAAAAAAAAAAAAAAGGTATCTGTGTTTTTTGGTGGGGGGGGGGGCAAAGGTGTATATATACAGTTCATGTAAATTAAAGAATGGAAAATACAATATGAACTGAATATGAAATTATATGTATGTGTATATCGTACCTGCAACCCCCACAAAATAATTGCCTGTAGTTGTTGGAATACTCGAGGAATAAAGGTGATGACAGCAACTAACCCGCTGTGTTACATATTTCAGGACCTTCACAGTCTGAAACTGGTTCAGATTCCACTGTGAGATGATGTTGACCACATGTTTGATTCTCAATAATACAGGCTCCTCAATAATACAGGCTCCTCACGTACAGGCGCATCCCAGTTATCTACAGTGCCATAGTCACTAATGCCTCAACTCCGGAGGATTCTGATCCCATGATCACAGTAACAGGCCACATTTAGAGGCCACACGTATTTACAGTTGTAACAAATGACATGTGACAAGCACAGTAAATGATCCCATTCCTGTGTTGTCATGTTTTGACCATGTGTCTCTGTCACCTCCATCAGTAAACCGTGGGCCACATGAACTGGCCCAGGCAAAGAACTGTGTGAATAGTGATTCATGCTTTGTGTATAGCCAAGATAAGTGGATAAATCATGTTAGATATTTTTGAGTGGACCATCTCTTTAATGCTCGCCAAGAACCAATGTAGCTGGAACCCTGCTTTCATGGTTCTGTAGAATGTTCTATAGCGAGGTCAAATTACAATAATTGTTTCTAGGGCCATTTCCCCTCAACTGTAGATTGAATTAGATGGAACTGATGGAATGGTGCGATATAGAACATTGATGCTTCGAGAGTGAGCGATAGAAATCCTCATGAAGGAAAAGGAGTGATGGAAAATGTACACTGAGTGTTCAAAACATTAAGAACACATGCTCTTTCCATGACACAGACTGCCAGGTGCAACGGGGGGAAGGCTATTATCCCTTAATGGTGATTGATGTCACTTGTTATATCCACTTCAATCAGTGTAGATTGAAGGGGAGGAGACAGGTTAAAAAAGGATTTTTAAGTTTTGAGACAATTGAGACATGGATTGTGTGTGTGCCTTCCAGAGGATGAATGGGAAAGACAACATATTTAAGGGCCTTTGAATGGAGTATGGTAGTAGGTGCCATGGTTTTTCACACTCAACAGTTTCCCGTGTGTATTAAGCACAGGAGGTTGGTGGCACCTTAATTGGAGAGAACATTTTTAATCAGTTGTCCTCGTAATAGAAACCATGGTAATATAAAACCATGCTAATATTTCTAATTTCATTTCCCATGTCCAATGATAACCATGCTGTGATTTAGAATGTTGTAGTACACAGATTTATGGCTTCATTTTTACATGGCTCTTACTACTGAATGTTAAAGGGACACATCATTAGTGTATCTCAAGCACCACCAGTGTCAACATTATGTGAAAGAATTTAGAAAATCATCATTGTCAAATATGTAGACACTGGTATGATGCTGGAGATATTCAATTTGTGTTAAATATAAATTTGTGTTAACTCTTTTTTTTATCTTTCCAAACTGTATTTGTTCCTTTGCAGGTCTTTAGCGTAAGCTCTCTCTTCTTAATATCTTGGTAGAAAAAAGTACTCCCATTTGTCAAATCCAATACATGTAACAGCTTCAAACAAACAGCTTGGCAAAGGTCATTGGCCAAGAGCAAGAAACTTTTGAAGGCCAGCGCTGCACAGTGATTCTTCGAGCTGTCTGTGTACAACAAAACAAATTAATTTCCAGCCTTGTCACGAAGCACCACAAAGCATTGACAGATAACCATCCTAAAAATAACTGGGAGAGAGACAGAACATAGAAAAATGGACCGGAGAGCTCTCTCTCTCTCAACAGGAGAAAAATGGGGGTCAGTTGTAGCTGTTATTTTTAGAGGGTTGATGATGCACCTTTAGGAAGATAAATGGTCTCTACTTCTGGTCTTAGTTGACAAGTACAAGGTTGATGAGGAAAACGTCTCCCACCAAGGGGAGGTATGCGCACTCACACGCACACACACATTTACTCTTATAGGGCCTATACTGGGCTCTGGTAAGGGGTCTAAGAATGCTGTCTTTAGTGCCTGGAGGAACTGAGATGCCCCTATGCCGTCTAACCTGCCAATCAAAGGAGCCACAGGCCTTGTTTCAGCCGCCAGTCTCCTGTCTGTTCCAATAATTTCTCCTCAAAGACATCAACCTTCTACTGACTTCAACACCCATACAGCAATCATGTGTCCATACTGTTGGCAGTTTATGTAGATTGTCTCTGTGTTTCTTCTTGGAACTCCTCTCCCATGGTCTGCTGTCGTCACGTTTATCTTTTCTTCTCTTTCAGTGAATCCGCATTTAATTTTAAGAATTTGTGCCATTTTGTAAAGATCCTATGTTAAATATTGGAGACCTACTGACATTGTCAAAGTAATTCTGTAGGATAGTGGCTGGAGAATACAATGACAAAATAAAAAACGGCTCCAGTGTTACAGTTTGTTTCTCACTCACTAAAAAAGGCCCTCTCTCTTTCCATTCTCCAAAAGACTGGCCCAACATTTTAAAAACAGACGTCCATGGGCAGCACAACCAAAGGACAAATTTAAGTGACCCTTTTTTGCCCTCAGGCACTGGTTGCTATCCAGTTAGGAACATAGCATGGCTGCCACTCACAGTTGCCATGGAATCGATATGTAATGTCTCTTCCTTCCATTTCCTCATACTGCCTCTGCTTATTGTGCAACTGGCATTACGACCGGCTCAGCAGGACCCCGCAATGGCTTCCTTTTTTTAGGATGCTCCCCTCTTGCATTCTCCTTTGTAAACTTGTCATTCCCTGGTCGGGTTGATGAGCAGAAATAAAAGAACATTTCTTTATTTTGCTGTCGCAAAGCAGAGGAGAGAAATGGCCTTTGGGTGACACTGCGGTTTTCCTCCGACTGAGCATCCTGGTTCGTTTGCATATGGGTTTTGTTAATCTGTCAGAGTTTGTGTGGAGATTGTGGAAAAAAATGTTCTCTGTCTTTCCCTTCAGTTTAGATTCTTGTGAGATGGGGGTCGACCTCTGTTTGCTTTGTGGAGGTCATTTGCATGGCGCAAATTAGCATAAACAAACGTACTGTAATGTCTGAATAGGCAGGCATGGGAAAGAGGTAGTGTTGGCAGGTTTTCCGTCTCTATGGATCCATTTTATAGCAATGCATGAATTCTTTGTCAGATTATTCTGAATGTGTGATCATTCGTCTTTGTTTTCGGCTTTATTACATGGAATGTGAATTAATTCAGTCTGGTCCCTTCTGATGCTTCTGCCAGTGGTGGAAAAAGTACCCAATTGTCATACTTTAGTAAAAGTAAAGATACCTTATCAGAAAATGACTCAAGTAAAAGTGAGTCACCCAGTGAAATACTACTTGAGTAAAAGTCTAAAAGTATTTGATTTAAATGTACTTCAGTATCAAAAGTAAATGTAATCGCTACAACATACTTAAGTATATTAAAGTAAAGTACAGATACTTTACACCACACAAGTACTTTACACCACACAAGTACTTTGCACCACACATGGCAACAATAGTCGATTTATGAAATGTCTTAATGAAACGAAGGGGGCATGTTGAGCCACTCTCATGTGATAAGTAAACTTGCCTATAACCTGAAGAATTCCATTAGCTCAGTAACGTAACATAGTTTTGTGGCATACAGCACACCCCGGTTCTAATCCAGTCAGTCACACTAAGTTATCATATTGATTAGAGTGAGAATATGGGCCCAAGTAGTGTGCAACCCTAGATTGAGACATAGACACATCTGTCTGTTTGGCTTTGCAGCAGCATTGGAATTAACATTCCAACAATTATATATGAACACTGCAAAGCCAAAACTGTTAAAACGACACATTGTAGCGGTGGGAGTTTTTTTTGACACAGCATGAATACATTATCCACACTTACGCAGTGTATCCAACCGAAAAGAAAACTACTGGTGCATGCCAAGAACAACAATTGTGTGTGTGTGTGTGTGTGTATGTTTGTGCACTTGTCTGCGCGTGTGTGTGCACCTGTCTGCGCGCGTGTGTGCACGTGTGTGTGTGCGTGCGTGCGTGTGTGCGTATACTAAGTACTGAGCAGCACCATTAGGACATTGCCTCTAGACATTTGTGTACTTGCTATAAGATGTGTGTAGGCAGGCACCCATCTTAGCCACCCTCCCGTAACACATCGAGAGGCATTGGCTTGAGTGAGACCAGGTTGTCTCACACTCATTTACAGTCAAACACAGTGTGGTTGCTCCAGGGACCCCATCTGTAGAGGACTAGATGCATATAGAGTAGAATAGAATATAGAATAGTAATATAGATTTGGAAGTTTGGAAGTTTGGACACACCTACTCATTCGAGGGGTTTTCTTTATTATTACTACATTGTATAATAATAGTGAAAACATCAAAACTATGAAATAACACATATGGAATCATGTAGTAACCAAAAAAGTGTTAAACAAATCAAAAATATATTTTATATTAGAGATTCTTCAAAATAGCCACCCTTTGCTGTGATGACAGCTTTGCACACCCTTGGCATTCTCTCAACCAGCTTCACCTGGAATGCTTTTCCAAAAGTCTTGAAGGAGTTCCCACAAATGCTGAGCACTTGTTGGCTGCTTTTTCCTCACTCTTGGTCCAATTCATTCAAACCATCTCAATTGGGTTGAGGGTGGGTGATTGTGGAGGCCAGGTCATCTGATGCAGCACTCCACTGCTCTCCTTCTTGGTTAATTAGCCCTTACACAGCCTGGTGGCGTGTTGGGTCATTGTCCTGTTGAAAAATAAATGACAGTCCCACTAAGCACAAAACAGATGGGAGGCATGTCTCTGCAGAATGCTGTGGTAGCCATGCTGGTTAAGTGTGCCTTGAATTCTAAATAAATCACAGACAGTGTCACCAGCAAAGCACACCCACACCATCACACCTCCTCCATGCTTCACGGTGGGAATCACATATGCGGAGATCATCCGTTCACCTACTCGGTGTCTCATAAAGACACAGCGGTTGTAACCAAAATCTAAAATTTTGACTCATCAGACCAAAGGACAGATTTAAACCGGTCTAATGTCTTGGCCCACGTGTTTCTTAGCCCAAGTAAGTCTCTTCATCTCATTGGTGTCCTTTAGTAGTGACTTCTTTGCAGCAATTTGACCATGAAGGACTGATTCACACAGTCTCCTCTGAACAGTTGATGTTGAGATGTGTCTATTACTTGAACTCTGTGAAGCATTTATTTGGGCTGCAATATGAGGTGCAGTTAACTCTAATTAACTTATACTCTGCAAAAGAGGCAACTCTGGGTCTTCCTTTCCTGTGGTGGTCCTCATGAGAGCCAGTTTCATCATAGCTCTTGATGGTTTTTGCGACTGAGCTTGAAGAAACTTTCAAAGTTCTTGAAATGTTCCTCATTGACTGACCATGTCTTAAAGTAATGATGAACTGTCATTTCTCTTGAGCTGTTCTTGCCATAATATGGACTTGGTCTTTTACCAAATAGGGCTATCTTCTGTATACCACCCCTACCTTGCCACAACACAACTGATTGGTTCAAACACATTAAGAAGGAAAGAAATTCCACAAATTAACATTTAACAAGGTACACCTGTTAATTGAAATGCATTCCAGGTGACTACCTCATGAAGCTGGTTGAGAGAGTGCCAAAAGTGTGCAAAGCTGTCATCAAGGCAAATGGTGGCTACTTTGAAGAATCTCAAATATGAAATATATTTGGATTTGTTTACACTTTTTTGGTTACTACATGGTTCCATGTGTGTTATTTCATAGTTTTGATTTCTTCACTATTATTCTACTATGTAAAAAAAAATGATAAATAAAGAAAAACCCTTGAATGAGTAGGTGTGTCCAAACTTTTGACTAGTACTGTACAGTAATCATGTGAAAAAACAGGGAATTTCCTGTTAGTTTTTTGCATGTAGTCATTGCATGTTAGAAAATACACCACACAATTAAATATGCAATACACACCAAAGACACAGAAGACACAGAGTCAGAGCAGAGTAAGTGGCAAGCCTTCTTACAGAATATTACCCAACTAACCCTCACTAACAAATTGAATCAACCATATAAGCTCCAAGGGAGAGGGCTACACTTTGCAGAAGGACAGAGAGATAGCGTCCCAAATGGCACCCAATTCGCTTTATAGTGCACTCCTTTTGACCAGGGCCCATAGCGCTCTCATCAAAAGTAGCACACTTTATAGGGAATAAGGTGTCAGGTGGGATGCACACAGAGCTATGTCAAGTGGTTTCAATACATTTCACATAGAATACTAGATGAGCTGCATGCTATTATTTATACATACAGTAGGCAATCATTGGCCAGTAGTTGGCTATTTTTCTTGAAGTTGCTCATCTACCGTGGCACCTTTTATTCTGAAAACAGAAAATCAGCCCATACTGTACTTACTATGTATTTTTTCCAGTTGGAATGGAGGCCTAACTGTCATTATGGTGTTACCAATACTATGCTGTACTGTGAGGGCAATGCCATGTGGTCCTGTGTGGCTCAGTTGGTATCGCATGGCACTTTCAATGCCAGGGTTGTGGGTTCAATTCATACGAATGAATATGAAAATGTATTCCCTCACTAGAGTAAGTTGCTCTGAATAAGTGTGTCTGTAAAATGTAAAAAAAAATAAAGAAGAAAAGACTTATGATGAATCATATGACTCATTTGTTAGTTGGGGAAGAAGCAGGTGGGCTGATCTAATGATGACGTTAATGTTTCATGAACATACCTGGAGGAAATGTCCTCATGTGGAAAAGTATAACTTTTCCATCTCAAGGGCTGTTGTATGAATCTGCTCTAATGTTGTCCTATTCAATTGCATGTAGGTGCCATCTGCAGTACTAAGAACTCTGTGGTGATATATATAGGCTTGTTATAGGCTTGTGTTACTGACACAGATATTCTACCATTGGGACTTACTAAACCTAAACACTTTCACTCTATACAGTAGCAGGTCGTTGAAATCGTATGCCTATGCTTATGCTTTCAAAGAGCGACAAGGCCAAGCTTGAATTAGCTGGCGATGCATAGCAATAAAATCACTCAAGTTTGGAGGAAGAAAATTACCTTTGCTTGCAGCCTATTGTAGCATATACAACATAAGAGATGTTTATATTAACAACGTCGGATTATTGCTTATCAGTGCTAATTCAATATGTTGTCATTAAAAGATCAAGACACTGACAAAAACAAACACACATTCTCACTCAGTCCCTACAGCCTTGAGAAGGAGGTGGTGAAATGGCCCTATCTCCATTGCTGGAACGAGCAGACACCTTATTGATAGAGTCAGAGTGACCCCTTCTGGCATTGAGACAATTAGTCGGGCCATGACAGGGGGTCCCATAGGGGCTTACACACCCAGCACTGTTAGACAGCTAGCTAAGACAAACCAATGAACAAGGAACTTGACGCCAAGGACATAAAGAAGTGGAGGGAGCCTCATTGTTGCCGTATGTCCCCAATATGGATGAAAGAGGATTAAGTAAGTAACGAACAATGAATAGTAGGATGACTTGGAAATCAACTCAGCATAAAATAAACAATAGTATCTGTATTTTCAGCATACAAATGGATGCAAACTCTGTTTCAGTAGGCATGGCGCCCCTGACACACACCACACCTTACCTTACACAAATGGTTCTAGCGAGATTGATATGGAATGTGTTTCTTCTCTGTAGTCAGTGAGAGTAGGGCTGCCGGATGGAGATGCCCCCTGCCTCCCTGGAGATGCCCCCTGCCTCCTGTCTCCTTGCTACTGCTTTTTGCCTAATGGCTGGACGTTATGCAGACGTTCTCCTCGGGTGATCTGCCTGTGTCCTTGGGATATTGTCCGCATCGCATCTCGTATATAGGTCAGGCTGTCTTCAGCTGTTGTCAGGGAGTCTCTCTCTCTGACACATTTTCCAGGGCATATAACTCATGTCCTTCCCTAAGTGCTTTAGTGTACTAGAAGATAGTAGTAAAGACGTTCCTCAGGGATCTGTTCATAGTCTTCTGATGTTCCTTTAGTGTTCCCCTATGATCCAAGGAGAGCAAAACACCCTCCTGCAACCTATTTTCTCACATGTTAATTTGGGCACTACCAACAGGCATTAAGATATTTGATGTCTCATAGATTTTTTCACTGTAGATTTTTGTTTGCCCTTTAGATTAAATGTATTGCTCTGGGATTTGTTTGTGCTTATTTGTTCTTATCCCTGAGCATGGCACTGACTTTGTCGTAG
Organism: Oncorhynchus keta; assembly: GCF_023373465.1. NCBI lineage: Eukaryota > Metazoa > Chordata > Actinopteri > Salmoniformes > Salmonidae > Oncorhynchus > Oncorhynchus keta. Next base: position 13,366,235 of record NC_068452.1, on the reverse strand, counting down.
GCTACTATGTCAAATCTACAAGTCTGATTACAGAGCCTTGCGGTATACACCCAAACATGTTAGCAGTGGGTGTTGGATGCCATAGCAACCAGCACACAGTGCATGAACTTAACATTGTCGAGGAGATCAACGTGCAAGACCACCTTGGTGGTGTTTCAGGTTTTTTTGTTTGTTGAGTTGTGCTGTGCAGATTAGACGTTGTGTGATCTGATCATTTCTACCGAGTGATGTCAGAAAAGACCACCTGATAAAGCACCCTATCCTACCTTCTATTAGCAATGCATTCACCTGGGAGATCACACGACTGAAAAGCATGGAATTAGCGTCCATGCACCAAAACAGAAGTAGCCCCCTGTAAAGGATGCGTGTTGGTGGCAGGGAAGTCAGGCGCTGGAGAAAGAACTTGGTATAAACGGAGTCATTTAATAAGTGCTGACAAAACTCCAAAAAACTAAATAACAACACATCACTTGCACATCACATACAATCAAACAATCTCTGACAAGGACATGAGGGGAAACAGAGGGTTAAATATCAATATATAGACTGCTTATACAACACTGATCCTATGGTTGAGGAGGTCACGCCTAGGTTAAGCCAGGGTTAGGGATAGAATGAAAGATTATGACGGCCTTGCTCACAGCTTGTACATTATTAAATCACATGCTTTTAAAGGCTTACTTTGTGATCATTTTAAATGCTCTTCATGGCATATCAAATGCTGGGGCTGCCATTTTATTGTTACAAGTTAAGGAATGGGTCTGTGCAGCTCTAATAGGATATTATTACTCCAATCATAGTGTGTTGTTTTATCATCGCTCAGCTTTTTAATGCAATATCGTTAAGTGAGGTCGCCTTTATTTTCTGCTACAACTAATGGATATAATCAAAATATATCATATAGCTACACCTATTCCAAGAGCCCGAGGTTATGCTGCTTATTGTAAGCTGTTCTGTCGACTGACAGCTGTGGTGGACTGGGACATGCATATGGGGATCTTCCTGGCATTGGTGGTATTCTGTATGTACTTCCAGGTTTTAAATAAAAACTAAGTTGACCTCTGATCTATGGCAGGCCAAAATGAAAAGGATAAGCCGAATAAAGGGTTTGTTTTATGACACTGAAATGGTCTAACATTTAAAGACTAACCTATTATTCTGATACGACCCCCCCCCCCCGAGCTAAATTAAGTCTGCTAAATGTGGTAATAAGATAACAGGCTCGGATTTCAACTTGGGTAACCTTGTTTGATACAAATGTATGCAGCTTTTGGTGTGTGTGTGTACGTACGTGTCTAAGGGGGTGCTAGCACCATCTGTGCCTGCTTTCTCTAACCCTCTCGTGCTGAAATCATTGTCCTTGGCATTTGGAGCATCTTCTGCAGACAGATCCCTGCACCCTATTCCCTATCATGTATATTTCACTACTTTTGCCCAGGGCCCATATGGCTCTATGTAGGGCCCTCAAACTCAACAATGACAAAATGCAGTGGGACTGGCTTCGAGGTCCAGTTCCACTGCATTTTGTCATTGTTCCCCTCTAATCAGGGACTGATTTCGACCTGGGACTCAAGGTGTTTGCGATTCATTATTAGGTAGAACAGAGAACCAGCAGGCTCCGGACCTCGAAAGGTAAGAGTTAGGATGCCATTTGGGACGCACACATTAATAATTCGACTTTTAGGTTTAAGTTTATTTGAACATCTTGGTACATACAGTACCAGTCAAAAGTTTGGACACACCTGCTCATTCAAGGTTTTTTTCTTTATTGCAGAATAATAGTGAAGACATCAAAACGATTAAGTAACACCTATGGAATCATGTAGGAACCAAAAAAGTGTTAAACAAATCAAAATATGTTTTATATTCTTCAAAGTAGCCACCCTTTGCCTTGAGGACAGCTTTGCACACTCTTGGCGTTCTCTCAACCAGCTTTTTTCTATTAAATGTTTTATTTCACCTTTATTTAACCAGGTAGGCCAGTTGAGAACATGTTCTCATTTACAACTGCAACCTGGCCAAGATAAAGCAAAGCAGTGTGACAAAAACAACAACACAGAGTTACACATGGGATTAACAAATATGCAGTCAATAACACAATAGAAAAATCTGTATAAAGTGTGCGCAAATGAAGTAAGGAGGTAAGACAATAAATAGGCCATAGTGGCGAAGTAATTACAATTTAGCAGTTATTAACACTGGAGTGATAGATGTGTAGATGAGGATGTGCAAGTAGAAATACTGGTGTGCAAAAGAGCAGAAAAACATAAACAAATATAGGGATGAGGTGGGTAGTTCCAGTTGAAGCTTGCATCCGCTACAAGACCATGGTGCTTGCCTACGGAGCTGTGAGGGGAACGGCACCTCAGTACCTCCAGGCTCTGATCAGGCCCTACACCCAAACAAGGGCACTGCGTTCATCCACCTCTGGCCTGCTCGCCTCCCTACCACTGAGGAAGTACAGTTCCCGCTCAGCCCAGTCAAAACTGTTCGCTGCTCTGGCCCCCCAATGGTGGAACAAACTCCCTCACGACGCCAGGACAGCGGAGTCAATCACCACCTTCCGGAGACACCTGAAACCCCACCTCTTTAAGGAATACCTAGGATAGGATAAAGTAATCCTTCTCACCCCCCCTAAAAGATTTAGATGCACTATTGTAAAGTGGCTGTTCCACTGGATGTCATAAGGTGAATGCACCAATTTGTAAGTCGCTCTGGATAAGAGCGTCTGCTAAATGACTTAAATGTAAATGTAAATGTAGTTGGTTGGATGGGCTATTTACAGATGGGCTATTTACAGATGGGCTGTGTACACCTGGAGCGATCGGTAAGCTGCTCTGACAGCTGATGCTTAAAGTTATTGAGGGAGATATAAGTCGTGCTATGGGTGGGTGTTGCTATGGTGACCAGTGAGCTGAGATAAGGTGGGGCTTTACCTCACAAAGACTTATAGATGGCCTGGAGCCAGTGGGTTTGGCGACAATTATGTAGCGAGGACCAGCCAACGAGAGAATACAGGTCGCAATGGTGGGTAGTATATGGTGCTTTGGTGACAAAACAGATGGCACTGTGATAGACTGCATCCAATTTGCTGAGTACAATGTTGGAGGCTATTTTGTAAATTACATCACCGAAGTCAAGGATCGGTGGGATAGTCAGTTTTACGGGGGTATGTTTGGCAGTATAACAGTATAACTTTAGACCGTCCCCTCGTCCATACCCGGGCGCGAAACAGGGACCCTCTGCACACATCAACAACAGTCACCCACGAAGCTCCACAAAAGCCGCGGCCCTTGCAGAGCAAGGGCCTACTACTGACGTCACCGATTGAAACACTATTTAGTGCGCACCACCGCTAACTAGCTAGCTATTTCACATCCGTTACAGCAGCATGAGTGAAGGAGGCTTTGTTGCTATATAGGAAGTTGATTCTAGATTTTTGCTTAATATGAGTCTGGAAGGAGAGTTTACAGTCTAGCCACACACCTAGGTATTTGTAGTTGTCTACATATTCTAAGTCAGAACCGGCGGGTGCGGGCAGCGATCGGTTGAAGAGCATGTATTGGAGGCAGTTGGAGTTTTTTGTTGTTGTTGTTTTTTACCCCTTTTTCTCCCCAATTTCATGGTATCCAATTGTTGTAGTAGCTACTATCTTGTCTCATCGCTACAACTCCCGTACGGGCTCGGGAGAGACGAAGGTTGAAAGTCATGCGTCCTCCGATACACAACCCAACCTAGCTTCTTAACACAGCACACATCCAACCCGGAAGCCAGCCGCACCAATGTGTCGGGGGAAACACCGTGCACCTGGCAACCTTGGCTAGCGCGCACTGCGCCCGGCCCGCCACAGGAGCCGCTTGTGTGCGATGAGACAAGGACATCCCTACCGACCAAGCCCTCCCTAACCCGGACGAGGTTAGGACAATTGTGTGTCACCCAAAGGACCTCCCGGTCGCAGCCCGTTACGACAGAGCCTGGGCGCGAACCCAGGGTCTCTGATGGCACAGCTGGCGCTGCAGTACAGCGCTCTTAACCACTGCGCCACCCGGGAGGCCCATTTGGGGGTTTGTTAACACAGTGTTCAAAGAAGGGCCAGATGTATACAGAATGATGTCGTCAGCAAGAGCGACATCATTGAAATATACAGAGAAGAGAGTTGGCCATATAATTGAACCATGTGGCACCCCGATAGAGACTGCCAGAGGTCCTTCATGAGGTCCTTCATGAGGTAGTCACCTTGAATGCATTTCAATTAACAGGTGTGCCTTATTAAAAGTTAATTTCAAGAATTACTTTCCTTTGTAATGAGTTTGAGACATTCAGTTGTGTTGTGACAAGGTAAGGTTGGTATATAGAAGATAACCCTATTTGGTAAAAGACCAAGTCCAAGTCCATATTATGGAAATTTGACATTCATAAGTCAGTACTGAATGTCCCTGTTTTTCAAGAAACATGGTAAATATAGTTATGCAACTGTTTAAAAGTCTAATGAAAGAATACAAAAACGTATGTCTTTAGACACAAGTAGGCTAACAAACATGGTATTTATTGCGGTTTGCCATTGCTCAGCATACTTGAGTCTGCTGTTTTATATGCCTTGCTGACTATTGAGACTCCGAGTGGGGCTTGACTGTCATACACGTTTCTGCAGTGTTTGCATTGAGAGATGTCCTCTGAGCAAGGCTATCACCATATGCTTCTCAACCCTCGAGGGAGAGTATCCATCTCCATTAACTGTTATTGATGTCCGAGGCTGTCTGTGTGTGTTTGTTTGTGTGTGTGTACACACTCTCTCTCTCTCTTTATATCCCCCCTCTCTCTCACACACACTGTCACGGCTGTCGTTAAAGGAAGACCAAGGTGCAGCGGTGTGAGCGTACATTTTCTTTTATTTAGTCAAATATCGCCAACAAAAACTAGAAATGACAAAAACGACCGTGAGGCTTACAAGGGCTATAGTACCCCTAACAAAGACAACCTCCCACCCTACCAACAGGGAAAAGGCTGCCTAAGTATGATTCCCGATCAGAGACAACGATAGACAGCTGTCCCTGACTGAGAACCATACCCGGCCAAAACATAGAAATACACAAACCTAGAAAACAGAACATAGAATGCCCACCATGGATCATCACTGGAGGCTTTGTGCCATGGATCATCCCTGGAGTGAGGAGACGTATGGGCAACCTGGTGTGTGGAGCTGCCACAGGGCTCACCAGGCTGGGGAGACATACAGGAGGCCTGGTTCTGGGAGCAGGCACAGGACTCACCAGGCTGGGGAGACTTACTGGAGGCTTGGTTCTTGGCGGAGGCACCGGATACACTGGGCCGTGGAGGTGCACTGGAGGTCTCGAGCGTAGAGCCTGCACAAACCCGTCCTGGCTGGATGGTTATCTCCGCCCTGCAAATGCGGGGCGCTGGCACAGGACGCACTGGGCTGTGCAGACGCACTGGAGAACAGGCGCGCTGAGCCCGTACCATCCTTCCTGGCTGGATGCTCACCCTAGCCGGGCAGATGCGGGGAGCTGGGATGTAGCGCACTGGGCTGTGAACGCGCACTCCACCGCATAACACAGTGCCTAACCAGTACCACGCTTCTCCCCACGGTAAGCACCAAAAAGAATTGGGGGGCTGCCTCTCGGGCTTCCGTGCTAGTCGTGTCCCCTCGTAACGCTGGACCCCTTTACTTGCTGCCTCCGCCTTCCTAGCTGCTTCCACCTGTTCCCATGGAAGGCGATCCCTTCTGGCCAGGATCTCCTCCCATGTCTAGGATCCTTTGCCGTCCAGGATATCCTCCCATGTCCAGTCCTCCTGCTCCTCCTTAACCCGCTGCTTGGTCCGTTTGTGGTGGGAAGTTCTGTCACGGCCGTCGTTAAAGGAAGACCAAGGTGCAGCGTGGTGAGTGTACATTTTCTTTTATTTAGTCAAATGGCGCCAACAAAAACAAGAAATGACAAAAATGACTGTGAGGCTTACAAGGGCTATAGTATCCCTAACAAAGACAACCTACCACCCCACCAACAGGGAAAAAGGCTGCCTAAGTATGATTCCCACTCAGAGACAGCTGTCTCTGATTGAGAACATACCCAGCCAAAGCATAGAAATACACAAACCTAGAAAACAGAACATAGAATGCACACCCAAATCACACCTTGACCAAACCAAATAGAGGCTCTCTAAGGTCAGGGCATGACACACACTCTTTCTCTCTTTATCTGAAAGAATTGCAGTTGTCACACCCTGATCTGTTTCACCTGTCCCTGTGCTTCTCTCCACTCCCCTCCAGGTGTCGCCCATCTTCCCCACTTATCCCCTGGGTATTTACACCTGTGTTTACTGTCTGTCTGTGTTCGTTCATCTTGTTTTCCAAGTCAACCAGTGTTTTTCTCTCAGCTCCTGTTTTTTCCAGTCTTTCTTTTTCCTCGTCCTCCTGGTTTTGACCCTTGCCTGTCCCAACTCTGAGCCCGCCTGCCTGATCAATCTGCCTGCCCCTGACCTCGAGCCTACCTGCCGCCCTGTACCGTTTTGGACTCTTCCCTGGCTATGAATGCTTGCCTGTCCCCGACCTGCCTTTTGTCTATCCCTTGGATTATAATAAATACCAAAGCTCAAACCATCTGCCTCCTGTGTCTGCATCTGGGTCTCGCCTTGTGTCGTGATAGAACGAATTGGCCATGACCGACCCAGCAGACTTTGAACTCCGCTTACCTCCGCCGGAGCGATATTTCCCAGTGCTCCCTCATTTTTGAGCTACAGCCATCTTTGTTACCTTCAGATCGATTGAAGATAGAGTAGCTAATTACGCTAATGTCAGGAAGGGCGCTCTCCTTGGCGATGTCCATTTGGGAGCAACAAAACACAGTTTTGTCATAACCTGGAAGATTTCATGGCAGAGGTGAAGAAGGTATTCGATTCTCTGGTTTCCGGGAGAGAAGCAGCCCAAAAACTACTGAAGGGACATCAGAACTCCCGTAGTGTGGCAGACTACGCGGTAGAGTTTCGCCATTGGCCGCCAAGAGTGCCTGGAATCCGGAGGCTCTATTCGATACCTTCCTTCACGGTCTGTCAGAGGAAATAAAAGATGAGCTCGCAGTGCGGGAGTTACCATTGGACCTCGATTCCCTCGTCGCCCTCACGATTAAGATTGATGGGCGTCTACAAGAACGCAGAAGTGAGAGGAGGTCGGGTCTCGGTAACATTCGCTCATCCCCTGCTGCCTGCTCACCTCCGAAAGGAATCCGGAAGTTCCCGAAGTGTGCACTTCTGAGGTGGGCCGAAGCCACCCGAGTTCCCTCGAGACTCATCGGCGATGAGTGAGTCGGTTACCCATGAGCCTATACAACTGGGCAGAGCTGGACTATCTCCTATGTAATTTCCCGCAGGCTGAGCGTCAACTGTTGTCCCGCAGCCCCACAGTACAGACATTATATAGCCACCTGCCCAGTTAACCAGTTGAATTTAAGGGGCGCTATTTTAATTTTTGGATGAAAAACATTCCCGTTTTAAACAAGATATTTTGTCACGAAAAGATGCTCGACTATGCATATAATTGACATCTTTGGAAGGAAGACACTCTGACGTTTCCAAAACTGCAAAGACATTGTCTGTGAGTGCCACAGAACTGATGTTATAGGCGAAACCCAGATAAAAATCCAACCAGGAAGTGCCGCATTTTTTTAAACCGCCTCATGCCAATGACTCCTTATATGGCTGTGAATGAGCTATGAATCCACGTTTTCCCCAAGGTGTCTACAGCATTGTGACGTCTTTTTAGGCATTTCCATTGAAGAATGGCTGTAAGGGACCATATATGGCATGTGGTCACATGGTGTCTCCCGCAGAAAACCGTAAAATACTGAGGTAGCCATTTTTCCAATCGCTTCTTATGAGAAACCAACTGCCTCGACGTATATATTATTGAATATATTTGTTAAAAACACCTTGAGGATGGATCCTAAACAACGTTTGCCGCATTTCTGTCGATATTATGTAGCTAATTTTGAAAAAAGTTTGCCGTTATAGTTGTAGCATTTTTCGGTCGATTTCTCAGCCAAGCATGGTGAAGAAACGGGAGCTTTTTCGCCTACAAAAATGATCTTATTGGAAAAAAGGAACATTTGCTATCTAACTGGGAGTCTCCTGAGTGAAAGCATCCGAAGTTCTTCAAAGGTAAATTATTTAATTTGGTTGCTTTTCTTATTTTTGTGAAAATGTTGCCTGCTGCCAGCAGAGCCTAGCATAGCATTATGCCATGATAAACTTACACAAATGCTTGTCTAGCGTTGTCTGTAACGCATATTTTGAAAATCTGAGATGACAGTGTTGTTTAACAAAAGGCTAAGGTTGTGTTTGAATATATTTATTTCATTTCATTTGCGATTGTCATGAATAGGAAAAGTTTCTAGGGGTATTTATGTCCTTTGCGTTATGCTAATGCATTTGAGGCTATGATTACGCTCCCGGATACGGGTTTGCTCGTCGCAACTGGTTAAGAGACCTATTTTGTTTGTAGGTACAAGTACTCTGGTGGGCCAAACTGGGAATCCTCTAATTCCCATCACCCGCACTCGCTTTTTTTGTGATACTGCTGTGGGGAGACCGGTCTAAGTCTCTCCGGGTGCTCATTGACTCTGGGGCGGATGAGAGTTTTATTGACGCTACACTAGTTTCTGGATTAGGTATCCAGACTCAACTCCTCTCTGTTCCCATGGACGCTAGAGTACTGAACGGCCGCTCCTCACCCACTGCACTGTGCCTATTAATCTGTAGGTTTCAGGAAATCACAGTGAGACTATACAGCTTCTCCTCATGGATTCCCCTCATGTTCCTGTATTGGGATTTTCTTGGCTCCAAAAACACAACCCCGTTATTGACTGGACCACAAGTTCAATCTTGAGTTGGAGTCAGTTCTGCTATTCCCATTTCCTCAAAGCGGCGCAGCCTTCCCTGAGACGTCCTCCGTCCTCCGTTCCCGCAGAGTACCATAACCTCCTGGAGGTCTTCAGCAAGGCACGGGCTACATCTCTTCCCCCACATTGTCCCTACAATTGTGCCACCGCCTCGTGGTTGGTTATTTTTTATTTTATTTTTTAATTTCACCTTTATTTAACCAGGTAGGCTAGTTGAGAACAAGTTCTCATTTGCAACTGCGACCTGGCCAAGATAAAGCATAGCAGTGTGAACAGACAACACAGAGTTACACATGGAGTAAACAATTAACAAGTCAATAACACAGTAGAAAAAATAAAAAAAAAGGGGAGTCTATATACAATGTGTGCAAAAGGCATGAGGAGGTAGGCGAATAATTACAATATTGCAGATTAACACTGGAGTGATAAATGATCAGATGATCATGTACAGGTAGAGATATTGGTGTGCAAAAGAGCAGAAAAGTAAATAAATAAAAACTGTGGGGATGAGGTAGGTGAAAATGGGTGGGCTATTTACCAATAGATTATGAACAGCTGCAGCGATCGGTTAGCTGCTCAGATAGCTGATGTTTGAAGTTGGTGAGGGAGATGAAAGTCTCCAACTTCAGCGATTTTTGCAATTCGTTCCAGTCACAGGCAGCAGAGTACTGGAACGAAAGGCGGCCGAATGAGGTGTTGGCTTTAGGGAGGATCAGTGAGATACACCTGCTGGAGCGCGTGCTACGGATGGGTGTTGCCATCGTGACCAGTGAACTGAGATAAGGCGGAGCTTTACCTAGCATGGCCTTGTAGATGACCTGGAGCCAGTGGGTCTGGCGACGAATATGTAGTGAGGGCCAGCCGACTAGAGCATACAAGTCGCAGTGGTGGGTAGTATAAGGTGCTTTAGTGACAAAACGGATGGCACTGTGATAAACTGCATCCAGTTTGCTGAGTAGAGTGTTGGAAGCAATTCTGTAGATGACATCGCCGAAGTCAAGGATGGGTAGGATAGTCAGTTTTACTAGGGTAAGCTTGGCAGCGTGAGTGAAGGAGGCTTTGTTGCGGAATAGAAAGCCGACTCTTGATTTGATTTTCGATTGGAGATGTTTGATATGGGTCTGGAAGGAGAGTTTGCAGTCTAGCCAGACACCTAGGTACTTATAGGTGTCCACATATTCAAGATCGGAACCATCCAGTGTGGTGATGCTAGTTGGGCATGCCGGTGCAGGCAGCGATCGGTTGAAAAGCATGCATTTGGTTTTACTAGCGTTTAAGAGCAGTTGGAGGCCACGGAAGGAGTGTTGTATGGCATTGAAACTCGTTTGGAGGTTAGATAGCACAGTGTCCAATGACGGGCCGAAAGTATATAGAATGGTGTCGTCTGCGTAGAGGTGGATCAGGGAATCGCCCGCAGCAAGAGCAACATCATTGATATATACAGAGAAAAGAGTCGGCCCGAGAATTGAACCCTGTGGCACCCCCATAGAGACTGTCAGAGGACCGGACAGCATGCCCTCCGATTTGACACACTGAACTCTGTCTGCAAAGTAATTGGTGAACCAGGCAAGGCAGTCATCCGAAAAACCAAGGCTACTGAGTCTGCCGATAAGAATATGGTGATTGACAGAGTCAAAAGCCTTGGCAAGGTCGATGAAGACGGCTGCACAGTACTGTCTTTTATCGATGGCGGTTATGATGTCGTTTAGTACCTTGAGTGTGGCTGAGGTGCACCGTGACCGGCTCGGAAACCAGATTGCATAGCGGAGAAGGTACGGTGGGATTTGAGATGGTCAGTGACCTGTTTGTTGACTTGGCTTTCGAAGACCTTAGATAGGCAGGGCAGAATGGATATAGGTCTGTAACAGTTTGGGTCCAGGGTGTCTCCCCCTTTGAAGAGGGGGATGACTGCGGCAGCTTTCCAATCCTTGGGGATCTCAGACGATATGAAAGAGAGTTTGAACAGGCTGGTAATAGGGGTTGCGACAATGGCGGCGGATAGTTTCAGAAATAGAGGGTCCAGATTGTCAAGCCCAGCTGATTTATACGGGTCCAGGTTTTGCAGCTCTTTCAGAACATCTGCTATCTGGATGTGGGTAAAGGAGAACCTGGAGAGGCTTTGGCGAGGAGCTGCGGGGGGGGGCGGAGCTGTTGGCCGAGGTAGGAGTAGCCAGGCGGAAGGCAAGGCCAGTCGTTGAGAAATGCTTGTTGAAGTTTTCGATAATCATGGATTTGTCGGTGGTGACCGTGTTCCCTAGCCTCAGTGCAGTGGGCAGCTGGGAGGAGGTGCTCTTGTTCTCCATGGACTTCACAGTGCCCCAGACCGTTTTGGAGTTGGAGCTACAGGATGCAAACTTCTGCCTGAAGAAGCTGGCCTTAGCTTTCCTGACTGACTGCGTGTATTGGTTCCTGACTTCCCTGAACAGTTGCATATCGCGGGGACTGTTCGATGCTATTGCAGTCCGCCACAGGATGTTTTTGTGCTGGTCAAGGGCAGTCAGGTCTGGAGTGAACCAAGGGCTGTATCTGTTCTTAGTTCTGCATTTTTTGAACGGAGCATGCTTATCTAAAATGGCGAGGAAGTTACTCTTAAAGAATGACCAGGCATCCACAACTGATGGGATGAGGTTAATGTCCTTCCAGGATATCCGGGCCAGGTCGATTAGAAAGGCCTGCTCACAGAAGTGTTTTAGGGAGCGTTTGACAGTGATGAGGGGTGGTCGTTTGACTGCGGCACCGTAGCGGATACAGGCAATGAGGCAGTGGTCGCTGAGATCCTGGTTGAAGACAGCGGAGGTGTATTTGGAGGGCCAGTTGGTCAGGATGACGTCTATGAGGGTGCCCTTGCTTACAGAGTTAGGGTTGTACCTGGTGGGTTCCTTGATGATTTGTGTGAGATTGAGGGCATCTACCTTAGATTGTAGGACTGCCGGGGTGTTAAGCATATCCCAGTTTAGGTCACCTAACAGAACAAACTCTGAAGCTAGATGGGGGGCAATCAATTCACAAATGGTGTCCAGGGCACAGCTGGGAGCTGAGGGGGGTCGGTATAGCAGGCAGCAACAGTGAGAGACTTATTTCTGGAGAGTCATTTTCAGAATTAGTAGTTCGAACTGTTTGGGTATGGACCTGGAAAGTATGACATTACTTTGCAGGCTATCTCTGCAGTAGACTGCAACTCCTCCCCCTTTGGCAGTTCTATCTTGACGGAAGATGTTATAGTTGGGTATGGAAATCTCAGAATTTTTGGTGGCCTTCCTGAGCCAGGATTCAGACACGGCAAGGACATCAGGGTTAGCAGAGTGTGCTAAAGCAGTGAGTAAAACAAACTTAGGGAGGAGGCTTCTGATGTTGACATGCATGAAACCAAGGCTTTTTCGATCACAGAAGTCAACAAATGAGGGTGCCTGGGGACATGCAGGGCCTGGGTTTACCTCCACATCACCCGCGGAACAGAGAAGGAGTAGTATGAGGGTGCGGCTAAAGGCTATCAAAACTGGTCGCCTAGAGCGTTGGGGACAGAGAATAAGAGGAGCAGGTTTCTGGGCATCGTAGAATATATTCAGGGCATAATGCGCAAACAGGGGTATGGTGGGGTGCGGGTACGGCGGAGGTGAGCCCAGGCACTGGGTGATGATGAGAGAGGTTTTATCTCTGGACATGCTGGTTGTAATGGGTGAGGTCACTGCATATGTGGGAGGTGGGACAAAGGAGGTATCAGGGGTATGAGGAGTGGGACTAGGGGCTCCATAGGGGCTCCATTGTGACCTAAAACAATGATAACTAACCTATCCGGCCAGGAGACCAAGGCCATGGAGGAGTATATTGAGGACTCTCTGGCTGCTGAAGGCATCCGTCCCTCTGCAACCCCTGCTGGCACAGGGTTTTTCTTTGTGGATAAGGACAAGACCCTGTGTCTGTGCATTGACGATCAGGGTCTTAATGACATAGCGATCAAGAATCATTACCCCCTACCTCTCCTCGGCTTTCAAACCTCTCCAGGGGGCTACCATCTTCTCCAAGCTGAACCTTCGGAACGCCTACCACCTGGTTTGGATATGCGAAGGGAATGAGTGGAAGCCAGCCTTCAACACTGCCAGTGGACATTATGAGTACCTGGTCATGCCGTTTGTACTCACAGAGGCCCTGATAAACGATGAGTTCCGGGAAATGTTAAATCGTTTCGTGGTTGTTTACCTCGACGACATCCTGTTTTTTCCCCGTTCTGCCCAAGAACACGTCCTCCATGTTCGACAAGTCCTTCAGCGCCTCCTGGAGAATCAGTTATTTGTGAAAGCGGAGAAGTGCAAGTTCTACCCTCTCCTTTCTGGGATATGTCATCACTGACGGAAATGTCCAGATGGACCCGGAAAAGGTGAAAGCAGTAGTGGATTGGCTCCAACCTACATGCAGGGAGCAGCTACAATGTTTCCTGGGGTTTGACCATTTCTACCGCCGTTTCATTTGAGGCTACAGCACCCTGGTGCCCCCCCTCTCTACACTCACCTCTCCCAAGGTACTGTTCACATGGTCCCCAGCTGTTGACAGAGCCTTTGTGGACCTGACGCGTCGGGTTCAATACAGCCCCCCTCCTCGTCCGGCCCGTCCCATCAGTTTGTGGTTGAGGTCGATGCTTCTGACATTGGATTGGGGGCTATCCTGTCCCAGCGATCCGCCCAGAACCAAAAGCGGCATCCCTGTGCCTTCCTGTCCCATCGTCTCAGCTCTGCAGCAAGAGACTACAACGTGGGTAACCCATGAACTCCTGGCAGTCAAGAGGAGAGCAGTGGAGACACTGACTGGAAGGAGCAGAACATCCGTTTCTGGTTTGGACCGACCACAAGAATTTGGAATATCAGGTGCCTGGCAGGCTCTGTTATTCACCAGGTTCAACTTCACCATTTTCAATCACCCAGGGTCCAAGAATGTTAAACCTGATGGCCTGTCTTGCCTATACAGTCCCGCTTCCACATCCTCTGACTCCGAGACATCCTCCCTACCTCATGCTTTGCAGCTTCTGTGGGCTGGGGTATTGAGACCCTGGTCCGCAAGGCACAACATTCCCTGCCTGCCACTGGAGGGGGACCAGCTAACCAAGCAGTTGTGCATCCCTATCAGTCCGGTCCCGGGTCCTGGAATGGGCTTGTTTCTCCAGGCTTACCATCTGCCTCCTGTGTCTGCCTCTGGGTCTCGAATTGTGTCATGATAGCAGTACCTTTTGAAAATTGAGACCAACCTGCCATTAAATGCCTAGGGATCCAATATGACCTTTAGTATTTGAGCAGGGTCACGGCCCTTCTACAGTGTTTCTCAAGAGTTGAGTCCATTACAAAGAGGTCTTGACATTAATATCACCACATGTCGAGCATTTTACCGCCTATGCTTCATCCTAATAGTCTCTCTAATGAAACCATAGACATGGTGATACAGCTGAGCCTCTTTACTCACAAACTCAGACCTCTACATTCTGGGCCGAAATACATAACCTAAAGGTACACCAATCAAAGAAAGAAAGATAGGTTTCTTCATGTATTTGTGAATTTGTGTTTAACCTTTATTTAACTAGGCAAGTCAACGTCTTAGTGATCCCTTCCCGTCCTGACAACATCCAGTGAAATAGCAGCGCGCCAAATTCAAAAACAAAAATACTCATAATAATAATTCCTAAATCATACAAGTGTTATACACCGGTTTAAAGATGAGCTTCTTGTTGATCCAGCCACAGTGTCAGATTTCAAAAAGGCTTTACGGCGAAAGCAAACCATGCTATTATCTGAGGACAGCACCCCAGCAAACATGCACATGAAAATCATAATTCAACCCGCCAGGCACAACACAAAAGTCAGAAATAACATATAATGCATGCCTTACCTTTGGAGATCTTCTTCTGTTGGCACTCCAATATGTCCATTAAAGATCACAAATGGTCCTTTTGTTCGATAAATTCTGTCGTTATATATCCAAAATGTCAATTTATTTGGCGCGTATGATTCAGAAAATACACCGGTTCCAACTTGCGCTACATGACTACACATTATCTAATTAGTTACCTGTAAACTTGATCCAAATATTTCAAACAACTTTCCTAATCCAACTTTAGGTATTTTTAAATGTAAATAATCAATCAAATTTAAGACGGAATAAACTGGGTTCAATGCCAGAGGAAAACAAAGTGGAGCGTGCATTTCAGGTCACGCGCCTCTATCAAACAGCACACTTCCCCCAACTCTCGTTCTGAACAGGGCTACTTATTAATTTCTCAAAGGAAAAACAACCAATTTCTAAAGACTGTTGACATCCAGTGGAAGCGATAGGAACTGCAAGCAACTGCCTAAGAATTCTAGATTTCCAATGAAAACCTCTAAAACTTTTTTCCTGGATGTTTCTCCTTGGTGTTTTGCATGCCAAATAAGTTATGTTATACTCACAGACATCATTCAAACAGTTTTAGAAACTGAAAGAGTGTTTTAAATCAAAATCTACTAATAATATGCATATCCTAGGTTCTGGGCCTGAGTAGCAGGCAGTTTACTTTGGGCACACTTTTCATGTGAAAATAGTGCCCCCTAGCCTTAAGAAGTTTTAAGAACAAATTCTTATTTAACAATGACAGCCTACCAAAAGGCAAAAGGCCTCCTGCGAGAATGGGGGCCTGGGATGTAAAAAATAAATACACTGATCCTTGTAAAGGAAAGAATGAATGGGGCCATGTATCGTGAAATTGTGAGTGAAAACCTCCTTCCATCAGCAAGGGCATTGAAGATGAAACGTGGCTTTGTCTTCCAGCATGACAATGATCCTAAACCCACCGCCCGGGCAACGAAGGATTCGTAAGAAGCATTTCAAGGTCCTGGGGTGGCCTAGCCAGTCTCCAGATCTCAACCCCATAGAAAATCTTGTGAGGGAGTTGAAAGTCTGTGTTGCCCAGCAACAGCCCCAAAACATCACTGCTCTAGAGGAGATCTGCATGGAGGAATGGGCCAAAATACCAGCAACAGTGTGTGAAAACCTTGTGAAGACTTACAGAAAACGTTTGACCTCTGTCATTGCCAACAAAGGGTATATAACAAAGTATTGAGATAAACTTTTGTTATTGACCAAATACTTATTTTCCACCATAATTTGCAAATAAATTCATTAAAAATCCTGCAATGTGATTTTCTGGATTTTCCCCCCTCATTTTGTCTGTCATAGTCGAAGTGTACCTATGATGAAAATTACAGGCCTCTCATCTTTTTAAGTTGGAGAACTTGCACAATTGGTGACTGACTAAATACTTTTTTGCCCCACTGTATCTCAGATAGGGGGGACTGAGGCCTAAAACGGTTTATAAATAAGCCTCAAACAGTGGGTCTTGCGACAGGTATACAGAGAAGACCAGTTTACAGAGGAGTTTAAAGTGCAGTGATGTGTCCTATAAGGAGCATTTGTGGCAAAACTGATGGCCGAATGGTAAAGAACATCTATCCGCTCGAGAGCACCCTTACCTGCCGATCTATAAATTATGTCTCTGTAATCTAGCACGGGTAGGATGGTCATCTGAATCAGGGTTAGTTTGGCAGTTGGGGTGAAAGAGGAAAGATTACGATGGAGGAAACCAAGTCTAGATTTAACTTTAACTGCAGCTTTGATATGTGCTGAGAGAAGGGTAGTGTACCGTCTAGCCATATATATATATACATTTACATTTAAGTCATTTAGCAGACGCTCTTATCCAGAGCGACTTACAAATTGGTGCATTCATCTTATGACATCCAGTGGAACAGCCACTTTACAATAGTGCATCTAAATATTTTAAGGGGGGGTGAGAAGGATTACTTTATCCTATCCTAGGTATTCCTTAAAGAGGTGGGGTTTCAGGTGTCTCCGGAAGGTGGTGATTGACTCCGCAGTCCTGGCGTCGTGAGGAGTGTGTTCCACCATTGGGGAGCCAGAGCAGCGAACAGTTTTGACTGGGCTGAGCGGGAACTGTACTTCCTCAGTGGTAGGGAGGCGAGCAGGCAAGAGGTGGATGAACGCAGTGCCCTTGTTTGGGTGTAGGGCCTGATCAGAGCCTGGAGGTACTGAGGTGCCGTTCCCCTCACAGCTCCGTAGGCAAGCACCATGGTCTTGTAGCGGATGCGAGCTTCAACTGGAAGCCAGTGGAGAGAGCGGAGGAGCGGGGTGACGTGAGAGAACTTGGGAAGGTTGAACACCAGACGGGCTGCGGCGTTCTGGATGAGTTGTAGGGGTTTAATGGCACAGGCAGGGAGCCCAGCCAACAGCGAGTTGCAGTAATCCAGACGGGAGATGACAAGTGCCTGGATTAGGACCTGCGCCGCTTCCTGTGTGAGGCAGGGTCGTACTCTGCGGATGTTGTAGAGCATGAACCTACAGGAACGGGCCACCGCCTTGATGTTAGTTGAGAACGACAGGGTGTTGTCCAGGATCACGCCAAGGTTCTTAGCGCTCTGGGAGGAGGACACAATGGAGTTGTCAACCGTGATGGCGAGATCATGGAGCGGGCAGTCCTTCCCCGGGAGGAAGAGCAGCTCCGTCTTGCCGAGGTTCAGCTTGAGGTGGTGATCCGTCATCCACACTGATATGTCTGCCAGACATGCAGAGATGTGATTCGCCACCTGGTCATCAGAAGGGGAAAGGAGAAGATTAATTGTGTGTCGTCTGCATAGCAATGATAGGAGAGACCATGTGAGGTTATGACAGAGCCAAGTGACTTGGTGTATAGCGAGAATAGGAGAGGGCCTAGAACAGAGCCCTGGGGACACCAGTGGTGAGAGCGCGTGGTGAGGAGACAGATTCTCGCCACGCCACCTGGTAGGAGCGACCTGTCAGGTAGGACGCAATCAAGCGTGGGCCGCGCCGGAGATGCCCAACTCGGAGAGGGTGGAGAGGAGGATCTGATGGTTCACAGTATCGAAGGCAGCCGATAGGTCTAGAAGGATGAGAGCAGAGGAGAGAGAGTTAGCTTTAGCAGTGCGGAGCGCCTCCGTAATACAGAGAAGAGCAGTCTCAGTTGAATGACTAGTCTTGAAACCTGACTGATTTGGATCAAGAAGGTCATTCTGAGAGAGATAGCGGGAGAGCTGGCCAAGGACGGCACGTTCAAGAGTTTTGGAGAGAAAAGAAAGAAGGGATACTGGTCTGTAGTTGTTGACATCGGAGGGATCGAGTGTAGGTTTTTTCAGAAGGGGTGCAACTCTCGCTCTCTTGAAGACGGAAGGGACGTAGCCAGCGGTCAGGGATGAGTTGATGAGCGAGGTGAGGTAAGGGAGAAGGTCTCCGGAAATGGTCTGGAGAAGAGAGGAGGGGATAGGGTCAAGCGGGCAGGTTGTTGGGTGGCCGGCCGTCACAAGACGCGAGATTTCATCTGGAGAGAGAGGGGAGAAAGAGGTCAGAGCACAGGGTAGGGCAGTGTGAGCAGAACCAGCGGTGTCGTTTGACTTAGCAAACGAGGATCGGATGTCGTCGACCTTCTTTTCAAAATGGTTGACGAAGTCATCTGCAGAGAGGGAGGAGGGGAGGAGGATTCAGGAGGGAGGAGAAGGTGGCAAAGAGCTTCCTAGGGTTAGAGGCAGATGCTTGGAATTTAGAGTGGTAGAAAGTGGCTTTAGCAGCAGAGACAGAGGAGGAAAATGTAGAGAGGAGGGAGCGAAGGATGCCAGGTCCGCAGGGAGGCGAGTTTTCCTCCATTTCCGCTCGGCTGCCCGGAGCCCTGTTCTGTGAGCTCGCAATGAGTCGTCGAGCCACGGAGCGGGAGGGGAGGACCGAGCCGGCCTGGAAGATAGGGGACATAGAGAGTCAAAGGATGCAGAAAGGGAGGAGAGGAGGGTTGAGGAGGCAGAATCAGAATATATATATATATTTGTTTTTTTTTTAAATATTAGAATTTATTTATATATTAGAGTTAATTAGAAACATTGTTTGACTTGTTTGGACAAACTTTTTGGATTAGTTTGTATGCATGTTGAACGAGTGGATTACTGAGATCATTGGCGCCAACTAAACATACTTTTTTGTATATAAAGCAGGACTTTATAGAACAAAATGACCATTCATTGTGTAGCTGGGACCCTTGTGATTGCAAACAGAGGAAGATCTTCAAAGGTAAGGGATTTATTTAATCTCTATTTGTGATGCCTGTGCTGGTTGAAAAAGTATTTTGATGTCGGGCGCAGTCCTCAAATAATCGCATGGTATGCTTTTGCCGTAAAGCTTTTTTGAAATCTGACAAGGCGGTTGAATTAACAAGAAGTTAAGCTTTTAAATGATGTAAGACACTTTTATTTTCATGAATGTTTAATATTACGATTTTTGTATTTTGAATTTTGCGCTCTGCAATTTCACCAGATGTTGTCGTAGGTGTCCCGCTAGCGGTTCATGCGCCCTACGAAGTTTTAACATCAGTATTCAAAACACTCTTCCATAACCACATCTCAGTAATGACCAACACATCTGGATTGGGGCTGTGATCCCACACTTTCAATTGACCCATTTTAGGTAATAAGCTTTGAGTGTTAACGTGCAGAAAACCCAGGCTTTTATGAGAGCAGATATCAGTGAAACAGATATCAGAGCACAAGTCAGAATTGGGGCTAGCAACAGTAGATGGGCCAGGGTGTACATGCACATTTCCAGATATCATCAACATTAATACAATCAAGGCACGGCAGAGGACAGGGAGAGCTCTGCAGAGCTGATTTATGACATCTGAATGTGCATCAGATGGCAACAAGACCATATTGTACAGCAATTTCATCAGGAAACATGAATACAAAGCCGGCGAGAGGTGGTTAGAATAGGATGGGAGTCCAAAAGTCTGTGTAACCAGTATAGAGTCAGAGTCCCGAGTGTGGGAACAAACAGTCTGTTCCACGGTTGGGTAAAGAAAGTTTGTAGTCAACAAAGTATGTAGGAGTCATGAGGCACATAGCAAAATAGCTAAATGCACAAGAAAAATGTTCAATATATAACGACTTGGGGCTAGCCATTGTAAGTTCAGAGTCACTCGCCCCAACAGTGCGTGTGTGCTGGAAGCGTGCAAAAGCACAGAAGAGAGAGGGCGAGTGTAGTGGGTGTACCTGCACCAGACAGGGGGAGACAGGCCAGGGCAGATGGTGAACAGATCACCAGGTGGAATCCAAGCAGCAGTGCAGCAGGCAACGGGAGTAGATGTCACACCCACTTGGGAGAAGCTTTCATTTCTGGAGGCAGAGTTCTTGTAGAAAATGCCAGTGAATGGTCTTTGAACAGCAGCAGGGGGCTTCAGAAGACTCCTGCCACTTGTTGGATCAAAAGGCCTCGACACCTTTTACTTCGCACCTTGGTGCTAATGGAAGTTGTATCTGGTCTTTCCTTGCAAGCCTGGGAGCCTTAACTCAGCATTCAGACCCTATAAAGTAAAATATATCATTACAATGTACTTTTTTTTTTTTCTTGTAGCACGAAAGTATATCACAATTTTAGCAGCACTTTTAATGATAATTGTTTCTGGATCATCTGAAACGTTTTTTTTTTTTTTTTACAGTTGGTTTAATAAAGGATCATCTCAACTTCTCAAGTGTTTTGATATCGAATAAATCTAATGAAATATGAAATTGAGACCGGTGACGACTGCTTTGGGTTTGCACAGAAGATTGCGTGGGGATGTCTCTCTCTCGCTCTCCCTCTCTCCATCCACATATCTAAGCTCCTGGCTGATGGTATAGTCATTGACAGAGAGGAGGATTTGAGATGACGGAGAAAGGTGCAGAAGGGAGGAGTAGAAGTCTGGGGACTGAACAGTAGCCTAAAAAGAAAGGTGAGGAGGGGCACGAGGAGCGATGAGTGGAGCCAGGCTATCTGGGCCCTAAATAGAACACATTTCCATGTGTTAAGTAGCAAAATGCCCCTGCTGTCAGAATGGTTTGACTTCAAAGTAGTGTTTCGCTTTGAACAGAAGAGTTTCCAAATACACAGTGCCAGCTTATCCTATGAAGAGTAGACACGTCATATTTGTACATTCAATTATTAAGCTAAGAACTGAGACTTGCTGACTTACTGAGTAGAAGAGCAAGAATGGTTACTATTTTTGAGATCATGAGAATCAAACAGGTGCCTGGAAATGTTTCTCTTGTAATACAATGATTTTTTTTCTGCAACTCCACTTATCTTATCTACAGTTTGTCACTTGTCATATGAAACGGCAAGAAGAAAAAAATCGACATTGTTAGACAAGTTCAACACGATATTGCAAATGCCTCCAACAACAATGTAAGGAAAACAGGACAATGGAAATTCGCAGGTGTAAATGAAATGAAACTAACAGCGTTTTCCGGCAATTGAAGTCAATCATGGTTGCTTGTTTGCCGACAGATTGGCTGAGGCTTCAGGCAACAGGAGTTATTTTTGAAAAGCAATTGTAATTAAAGATACAGCACACACACATATACACAAACCCATTTAAAAATACTCCCAACACGCTGGAACACCTATCATGTTGAGCCAATTATCTGTATTTCATTTCACAAGGTTAAGCAGACAGCGAATAATAACATATGGTACCAAAAAATATATAGAATTCCTAGATGCTGAGGTAACAGCAACCTTGCTCCTCAATTAAAAAAGGCAGCAGTGATAACTAACATGGTCACAAAAAGCATCCTATTCAACATTTCTAATGTGCAATCGAAAATTATCATCTTCATTAACCTGAAGACTCCCCAAGCAAATGACTAGGCTTTGGCTCAGAGGGCTAACACATTCTTGTGGTGCCCAAGAGACCCGTATTCGCCCCTTCTTACGTCACCAAATTTGGCGATAGATGTTGCAGCTGGAACCAGACAATAGAGGTCACGCGGTCTGTGTCGAGATCGAGGCACTTGGGGGCCATCACAAACAGCACTGTCCATCTAACTCTACCATTACAACCTTTACTGTGTCTCCCTTTCAGAGGAAGACAGCAGATATGTAGGCTACGTCCCAAATTGCACCCCATAAAGTGTACTTCTTTGACCAGGGTCCTCTGTTCAAAAGTATATAAGGAATAGGGTGCCATTTGGAATGCACAGTAACCTTCCTCGAACAAACAACCCCCCCTTTCCTTTCCGCCCCCTTTGCCTTTTGCTTTGTTATTTTAGCCAAGCTTCTTATTTCTCTTTCTCTATCTCTCTCCCTCTCTTACAGAGACAGATGGAGGGATGAGGTAAGGGGCAGAGCACAACTCATGATTTCCACTGAAGGCTGTGGGCCAAAATGACTCTATATGACTGATTTTAACAAGATCAGCTTTAAAAACATAGTCCTCAGATTATTTTTCTCTTTTCAAACGTTCATTAAAACACACATGCAGGGTACTGAATTAAAGCTACACTCGTTGTGAATCCAGCCAACAAGTCAGATTTTTAAAATGCTTTTCGGCGAAAGCATGAGAAGCTAATTAGCATAACAAAATAATTAGCATAGCCGGCGCTACACAAAACGCAGAAATAAAATATAAAACATTCATTACCTTTGACGATCTTCTTTGTTGGCACTCATAGATGTCCCATAAACATCACTATTGGGTCTTTTTTTTCTTCGATTAAATCGGTCCATATATACCCTAAATATCGATCTATGAAAAGTGTGTGATCCAGGAAAAAACAGCGTTTTAAAACTCAACGTCATTTTTTTAAATTAAAAAGTTGACGATAACACTTCAAAATACTGTTGTAATCCAACTTTAGGTATTAGTAAACGTTAATAATCTATCAAATTGATCACGGGGCGATGTGTATTCAATAGCTCCACATCTTAAAATCATGTTTGGAAATTTCTCCTCCAAAACATCCTGTCGGAGACCGGAAGGAATGGGCTCTCTCTTACTCATTTGACCAAGAAACAAAGCCCAGGCAATTGACAAGACTGGCGACATCGTGTGGAAGCTGTAGGACTTGCAATCTCAGCCCCATGTAATTTGCTTTCCAATAGACAATACATGCAAGTGGCGCATTGATATTTTCCAGTTTTCGGTGATCAGTTTTTCTTGCGCTTTTCGATAAAACACACGTTATGTTATAGTCACAGCCGTGATTTAACCAGTTTTAGAAAAAAGTCAGAGTGTTTTCTATCCACAATTACTAATCATATGCATATACTATATTCCTGGCATGAGTAGCAGGACGCTGAAATGTTGCGTGATTTTTAACAGAATGTTCGAAAAAGTAGGGGGTAGGCTTAACATTAACCATTGTTAATTCAACGTTTCTGCATCTGGGTCTTACCTTCATACCTGATATTGGGTCTTCCTTTCCTGTGGCGGTACTCATGAGAGCGGTACTCATGCTCTTGAAGAAACTTTGTATTTGTATATATTATGGATCCCCATTAGCTGCTGCCAATGCAGCAGCTACTCTTCCTGGGGTCCAGCAACATTTAGGAAGTTTATACAATTTTAAAACATTACAATATATTCATAGATTTCACATAACACTGTGTGCCCTCAGGCCCCGACTCCACCACTACCACATATCTACAGTACAAAATCCATGTGTATGTGTAGTGTGTGTGTGTGTGTGTGTGTGTGTGTGTGTGTGTGTGTGTGTGTGTGTGTGTGTGTGTGTGTGTGTGTGTGTGTGTGTGTGTGTGTGTGTGTGTGTGTGTGTGTGTGTGTGTGTGTGTGTGTGTGTGTGTGCATGTGTCTGTGCCAATGTTTGTGTTGCTTCACAGTCCCCGCTGTTCCATAAGGTGTTTTTGAGATCTTTTTTTAAATGTAATTTTACTGCTTGCGTCAGTTACTTGATGTGGAATAGAGTTCCATGTTGTCATATGGCTCTATGTAGTACTGTGTGCCTCCCATAGTCTGTTCTGGACTTGGGGACTGTGAAGAGACCTATTGTGGCATGTCTTGTGGGGTATGCATGGGTGTCTGAGCTGTGTGCCAGTAGTTTAGACAGACAGCTTGGTGCATTCAACATGTCAATACCTCTCATAAATAAAAGTAGTGTTGAAGTCAATCTCTTTTCCACTTTCAGCCAGGAGAAATTGACATTCTTGAACGTTCTTGAAATATTTTGCATTGACTGACCATGTCTTAAAGTAATGATGAACTGTCATTTCTCTTTGCTTATTTGAGCTGTTCTTGCCATAATGCGGACTTGGTCTTTTACCAAATAGGGTTATCTTCTGTATACCACCCCTACCTTGTCACAACCCAATCGATTGGCTCAAACGCATTAAGAAGGAAAGCAATCGCACAGATTAACTTTTAACAAGGCAATCCTCTTAATTGAAATACAATCCAGGTGACTACCTCATGAAGCTGGTTGAGAGAATACCAAGAGTGTGCAAAACTGTCATCAAGGCAAAGGGTGGCTACTTTTAAGAATCTCAAATATGAAATATAATTGGATTTGTTTAACACTTTTTGGGTTACTACATGATTCCATATGTGTTATTTCATAGTTTTGATATCTTCCCTATTAGTCTACAATGTAGAAAATAGTAAAAATAAATAAAAACCCTTGAATGTGTGTCCAAACATTTGACTGGTACTGTACATGTAATAATACAAAAAGTATTGAGAATTGATTTTAAGGAATTTAAAAAACAAGAATCTCCCATCGTTCCCCCCTTCCACACTTCATTTCAATAGCTACCTTGCCTCCCGGTCATTAGTTTCTGTTATAGTATTAGATCACCTCCTATAAATCTTCTTCGGGATTGGTGTTCCTTCCACAGGACAGTTGAGCTAACGTAGGCAAATGCGATTAGCATGAGGTTGTAAGTAACAAGAACATTTGCCAGGACATAGACATATCTGATATTGGCAGAAAGCTTAAATTATTGTTAATCTAACTGCACTATCCAATTTACAGTAGCTATTACAGTGAAATAATACCATGCAATTGTTTGAGAGTGCACCATTTGAACATGAAATGTTATTAATAAACAAATTATGCACATTTGGGCAGTATTGATACAACATTTTGAACATAAATGCAATGGTTCATTGGATCAGTCTAAAACTTTGCAAATACACTGCTGCCATCTAGTGGCCAACATCTAAATTGCACCTGGGCTGGAATAATAAGTTATGGCCTTTCTCTTACCTTTCAAAGATGATGGTACAATAAAAAATACAAAAGAGCGTTTGTATTATCTTTTACCAGATCGTTTGTGTTATATTCTACTACATTCCTTTCACATTTCCATAAACTTCAGTGTTTCCATTCAAATGGTACCAAGAATATGCATATCCTTGCTTCAGGGCCTGAGCTACAGGCAGTTGGATTTGGGTATGTCATTTCAGGTGATAATTGAAAAAAAGGGGGTAACCCTTAATAACCGTATACCCTACGCGTAAAAGTTCCAAACTCAGATTTTCCTTTTACTCATTTTTAAACTTGGTCAACTTCCGTTAGATCTTTCAAGCAGAGTTCTAAAGTAATATTGGCCTTGGCTTTTTCCTCTCTTGGTTGGGGGGCTCTTGGTGGTCCTGCTCGGTCTCCTTCCTATACAGTGGGGCAAAAAAGTATTTAGTCAGCCACCAATTGTGCATGTTCTCCCACTTAAAAAGATGAGAGAGGCCTGTAATTTTCATCAATTTTGATCACTTCAACTATGACAGACAAGATGAGGAAAAAAAGATCCAGAAAATCACATTGTAGGATTTTGAATGAATTTATTTGCAAATTATGGTGGAAAATAAGTATTTGGTCAATAACAAAAGTTTATGTCAATACTTTGTTATATACCCTTTGTTGGCAATGACAGAGGTCAAACGTTTTCTGTAAAGTCTTCACAAGGTTTTCACACACTGTTGCATTCCTCCATGCAGATCTCCTCTAGAGCAGTGATGTTTTGGGGCTGTTGCTGGGCAACACGGACTTTCAACTCCCTCCAAAGCTTTTCTATGGGGTTGAGATCTGGAGACTGGCTAGGCCACTCCGGGACCTTGAAATGCTTCTTACGAAGCCACTCTTTCTTTGCCCGGGCGGTGTGTTTGGGATCATTGTCATGCTGAAAGACCCAGCCATGTTTCATCTTCAATGCCCTTGCTGATGGAAGGAGGTTTTCACTCATGGCCCCATTCATTCTTTCCTTTACACGGATCAGTCGTCCAGGTCCCTTTGCAGAAAGACAGCCCCAAAGCATGATGTTTCCACCCCCATGCTTCACAGTAGGTATGGTGTTCTTTGGATGCAACTCAGCATTCTTTGTCCTCCAAACACGACGAGTTGAGTTTTTACCAAAAAGTTATATTTTGGTTTCATCTGACCATATGACATTCTCCCAATATTCTTCTGGATCATCCAAATGTTCTCTAGCAAACTTCAGACAGGCCTGGACATGTACTGGCTTAATGTACTGGCTTAGTCCCTGGCGGCGTATTGTGTTACTGATGGTAGGCTTTGTTACTTTGGTCCCAGCTCTCTGCAGGTCATTCACTAGGTCCCCCCGTGTGGTTCTGGGATTTTTGATCAACGTTCTTGTGATTATTTTAACCCCACGGGGTGAGATCTTGCGTGGAGCCCCAGATCGAGGGAGATTATCAGTGGTCTTGTATGTCTTCCATTTCCTAATAATTGCTCCCACGGTTGATTTCTTCAAACCAAGCTGCTTACCTATTGCAGATTCAGTCTTCCCAGCCTGGTGCAGGTCTACAATTTTGTTTCTGGTGTCTCTTTGGTTTTGGCCATAGTGGAGTTTGGAGTGTGACTGTTTGAGGTTGTGGACAGGTGTCTTTTATACTGATAACAAGTTCAAACAGGTGCCATTAATTACAGGTAACGAGTGGAGGACAGAGGAGCCTCTTAAAGAAGAAGGTACAGGTCTGTGAGAGCCAGAAATCTTGCTTGTGTGTAGGTGACCAAATACTTATTTTCCACCATAATTTGCAAATAAATTCATTAAAAATCCTACAATGTGATTTTCTGGATTTTTTTTCTCATTTTGTCTGTCATAGTTGAAGTGTACCTATGATGAAAATTACAGGCCTCTCTCATCTTTTTAAGTCGGAGAACTTGCACAATTGGTGGCTGACTAAATACTTTTTTGCCCCACTGTATATAGTCCTATATGCATAGGACTCTGGGTAGTCGATGAAGAAGTGGCTGGTTTTATCAAATAGGGTGCATTTGCTGGTGGTGTTACATTTTCTGGCTTTGTGGCCAAGGGATCCACAGCGCTAGCACTTGATGGTTGTGAGTTCTTTGGCTTGATGGTCAGCAGGGTTACAGATGAAGCAGCATAGGACATGTCCGGGGTAGAAAACCCTAAGACTGTAGGGGCCCAAGGCACCTTGTGTTCAGCACCTCTAACAGCTCTCCCGTCCTTACCCTCTTCAACTTCACCCTGTACTTTCTCACTTTGTACCAGCTACCATACTTATCTACGGTGCAATATCTCTCAATGAAGCAGTCAACATCTTTGTCAGCCACTCCGTCCAGAACTTCTTCTCAATGTTCATTGAGGATTTCACCTGCCAGTGCTTCCACTCCTCCTCCTATGACTTGGTTGACTTCCAGGAAGTGGCACAAAGGCGCCTCTGCGTTGAAAACTACCCACTGGGTACAGACGTCAGTTCAACGTCTAGTTTTGATTTACATTTGGTTGAGTTGTCAACTAATGTGAATTCAATGTGAAATGAATTTTAAAAAATGCCACCTTGCCATTGGATTTAGGTTAAAAGTTGTGTAAAAAAAATACAAAATTACCTTACGTCAATGACTTTTGCAAATCCAATCAGTTTTCCACGTTGATTCAACGTCATCACATGTTTTTTTTATGTCGTCGAAACAATGTTGATTCAACCAGTTTTGCCCAGTGCGTAGTTCATGTTCCTTCCTAAAGGCTATGAAGCTGTCACTGCCGTTAATCCATTAATTCCCTACATAGTCTGCTGGGGGCCTCGCCTTCTATGTGAAAGATTTAAAACAAGAGGGAAAAACTGATCGGAATGCATTATTACAACCACGTCAAAGGAATCCCTCTCCAACGTTGATGTCCACCTCCTAGTCCTATTTCAAGGTCGATCAAGGAAATGGATGATAGACATTGGCACATTTTACATAGTGACCCCAGCTTTGGTATAGCGTTTGAATCCCCCTCTGAGGTTTTGCTTGCTGACACGAGATTGTTTAGTAAGGTGCCTAAGAAAAAAAGCATCACATTTTAGATCTATCATTCCCGATGGCAATTTCCTTTGTCACAACTGTGTCCACTGTTATGCCATGATCAGATGGAACTCTTTTATCCATCCCCATTCAGGTGAGTTGATCAAGAGTTTAGGTAGAATAACATGTAACATGAAATATGTTGTATATAAGTGTTCTTGTAACTTTTATTATGTGGGTAAGACCAAACGTGAACTTAATACAAGGATATGTGAGCATAAGAGCTCCATTCGCAACCATGATGAAAAATCACCTGTTGCTTAGGCATTTCAATTGCCATAATCATGGACTTGAAGTGCCTTACGTTAATACAGGTATTGAATTGGTGAAGGTGCCACATATGGGAAGAGATAAGGATAAATTACTTCTCCAAAGAGATACATATTGGCTAGACTGTTTGGGCACTCTGGCCCCAGCAGGCCTTAATGAGGAATGGTCTTTTTCTTGTTTTTTTGTAGTAGGTTGTTAATAGGCTAAACATTTAGGTAATTACATCATAATTTATATTGTGTGTCTATCTTTATTTGATTTTTATGTTTCCCCCACAGCTCCATCTTCTGGGATCTCTTGATTGGGCCAATAATAACTGTGAATTTATAATTATGCCCACCTATACGATATTATTGTTGTGACATTGATTGGTGTTGCCTTGAACGCTTCACTGTGGAAGATAGGGAGGGTGGACAGACATGGTGTTCACTAGTTGAGTTCAACTTCCCTCCTCCCTCCATCAGAGGAAGACTAATAAGTAAAACCAGGCAGGGTTCAGGGCCCAAGCTAAGAGGATGTTGGCTGTGTTTATTGTTGTGGAACGGGGTGTCATACTAAATAAGCTCTTCTGAGCTAGTTGGGTGACCCACTGACAACCTCTCTACACACTCCTCTCTCTCAGTACCTAACAAAAATAACTGTCCCTGTGTCCATAGTGCCAAGATAGATTATGAATTATAAATAGATTGCTCTTAGTAGTAGTGTCGTGAAGGAAAACATGCTGTAATCTAAACCTGGATCTCAAGGATCCATATACTGTGGACCCAAAGGTTTGTAATCATTTGTATTGCATAGATGTAAAGCAATATATTCGTAGCTCCATGACTGAAGTCCAACACAACACACCACAACACAATTTCAAATATACTGTGCTAGTGTAACAGTATAATTTTAAACCGTCCCCTCGCCCATACCCGGGCGCGAACCAGGGACCTTCTGCACACATCAACAACAGTCACCCACGAAGCATCGTTACCCATCGCTCCACAAAAGCCGCGGCCCTTGCAGAGCAAGGGGAACTACAACTTCAAGGTCTCAGAGCAAGTGACGTAACCGATTGAAACGCTATTTAGCGCACACCGCTAACTAAACTAGCCGTTTCACATCCGTTACACTAGCACAACTGACCCTTACTCAATCTGATCGTGGGAAGAAAAAGAAAAACAGTCACATAGTTCACATCCAAGCATGACCCAACAGAGAAAGAGTATCCTTTACAATATTGGAAAGAAACACACAGGGAAAGAAACACACAACTACTGTAGGTTGTATTCATTAGAGAACACCATAGCAAAAACATTTAAATATTGGTGGGAGACTCTGTTATAGAGGAGTGTAAATGTTTTTTTTAGGCTGGATCATGCTGTTGTATGTTTTAACTATGTAATGTATTGATTGTTGCTGCCTTCTTGGCCAGGTCTCCATTGAAAAAGAGACTCTGGGTCTCAATGGGCTTTTCCTGGTTAAATAAAAACATGCAACGGTAATAATTGTTTCTCATAGGATGAGTTCAGGTTATATACCTCCCTGTTTTATTATACCTCTCTGTTTTCTTCCATTTTGTGCCCAGTGAACATGACCCAGATGAAGGGAGTACAAGATTAAATCCAGCTGTTTGCTTGGATACATCGGCTACTGCAGGCTTGCAGAGCCAAGTAGACACCCTCCGAATCACTTCTTCTCTTTCCCTTGCCTTAAGCCCTTATTAAACTGACACTAGCTATGTTTCTATGACCTTGTCCATTGATTTATTTGGTCTACATTTAGATGTTTTGCATAGAAAGTAAATGAGACAATTGCTTGCCTTGGTGCGTTTCCATTGAACTATCTTGTGTCGATAAAAACAGCTGGACATAATAACTTCACATAAAAAAAGGTGTTTATGCAAATTGCGCATTAATAAACTGGTGACAGCCTGTATGCCATCCCACCTATCTCTTTCATGCTTGAGGTAGCCCGCGAAAGCCAGCATGGATAGAATGCAATAATTGCCATGGTGCCATGGTGAAACTTGCACTCCTGTAGATCTGAAATAATTGGATGATGAAATTTGCCAGTCAACCAGAAAAGCAGGGCGAAGCAATTCAGCCATTCTTGAAAATCAGGACAATCCTTGTCCTGCAAAGAACATTATTTTTGATAGTTGAAGAAATTGATTTTGCAAGCAGTAGGCATTAAGTGGGGTGAAGCTTTATAGTTACGTGATGACATCAGGTCAACACATTTAAAGAAAGTTCAATTAACCGGGCCTGTTCTGGCCATTCTGCCGCCCTAGGTGAGACAAAAATATATATTTTTGAGACAATGTTTTTGTCGAATAAACCTGGGTCAATGGAAACCTGCCTTATTACTTAACTGGACACACAAGCATGTGTGTGCGCACACAGATTGATGTGGAACATAGCCATTAGTCGGTTACTGCACTGACAGGACTGTCACACCCTGATCTGTTTCACCTGTCTTGTGCTTGTCTCCATCCCCCACCAGGTGTTTCCTATTTTCCCCCATTATCCCCTGTGTAATTATAACAGTGTTTTCTGTTGGTCTGTTGACAGTTCGTCTGGTCTAACCAGCGTGTTTTCCTGTTTTCCAGTATCTCTAGTTTCTGTTTTCTTGTCTGCCTGCCTTGACCCTGAGCCTGCCTGCCATTCAGTCCCTGATTGATGCTGTCTTTGATTACCGACCCCTGCCTGCCTTGACCCTGAGCCTGCCTGCCATTCAGTCCCTGATTGAGGCTGTCTTGGATTACCGACCCCTTCCTGCCTTGACCCTGAGCCTGCCTGCCATTCAGTCCCTGATTGATGCTGTCTTGGATTACCGACCCCTGCCTGCCTTGACCCTGAGCCTGCCTGCCATTCAGTCCCTGATTGAGGCTGTCTTTGATTACCGACCTCTGCCTGCCTTGACCTTGAGCCTGCCTGCCATTCAGTCCCTGATTGATGCTGTCTTGGATTACCGACCCCTGCCTGCCTTGACCCTGAGCCTGCCTGCCATTCAGTCCCTGATTGATGCTGTCTTGGATTACCGACCCCTGCCTGCCTTGACCCTGAGCCTGCCTGCCATTCAGTCCCTGATTGATGCTGTCTTGGATTACCGAACCCTGCCTGCCTTGACCCTGAGCCTGCCTGCCATTCAGTCACTGATTGATGCTGTCTTGGATTACCGACCCCTGCCTGCCTTGACCCTGAGCCTGCCTGCCATTCAGTCCCTGATTGATGCTGTCTTTGATTACCGACCCCTGCCTACCCTGGGCCTGCCTTTTTTTCTGCCACCTGTTTTGTAATAAACATCTGAGATTCTAACTGTCTGCCTCCTGTGTCTGCATCTAGGTCATATCCTGAGCTGTGTTAAGGACAGTGAGAAAAGGTAGTTGAGAGTTGCTGTCAGTCAATAGCCCTGCTCCCACCACCAGGGCCTTTAGGCACTTGTGTAGATCTGAAAGGTTTGAATTGGTCTAATTTCTCTTGGCCTATCAGAAGGTGAAGTGGTGCTATTACCATTTTGCTGATACCTATCCAATCCTTTAATAGATTAATACATCTTTAGTAGAGATGTGAAACATTTATTGTTTTGGATATTTCGAATGGGCACGTTTAAATTGTCCTTTCAAATAGCATTTCACTGCAATATCTTTCCTTTCTGTTTATTAATTTTACACTGAACAAAAATAATATATGGATTTCACATGACTGGGTATACAGATATGCACCTGTTGGTCACTGGTATCTTAACAAAAGGTAGACTCATGGATCAGAAAACCAGTAAGTATCTGGTGTGACCTTTTGCCGCAGCGCAACATGTTCTTCACATAAAGTTGATCAGGCTGTTGATTGTGGCCTGTGGAATGTTGTCCCACTCCTCTTCAATTGCTGTGAGAAGTTTCTGGATATTGGCGGGAACTGGAACGTGCAAGTCGATCTTTAATGACCCCAGATAATCAGGAAACAATGGGCATCCGGAACAAGAATTGATCAAATCACACTCTTACCCATTTAAGAAGAGGTACAGGCTCTTTAATGACCCCAGATAATCAGGAAACCAAATTCAAACTATATTTTTGCTAAATTGTTTATTTGACAGGGACAGTGCCCACTACAGCTTTTCTCGATTGCTGAAACACTTTTAATGAAACTGGGGTCCACTTGATCTCTATCATAACCTAATGAGCACGACAGTATTTGTTTTTTGCAAAACTGTACTTCATTTCTAATTGCTTTCACACACAATGCAAATGTTAAACACATTTCTGCAAAGAGTAAACACCACTCTCTACAAAAGACACAAAAGTCAGTTGAGTAAATCATGTCAAACAAAATTAAAACATTTGGCCACAGCTGATACAAATTACTCCCATGACTGTGAACCTCTTCTGCATTTGTGCAAAAACTTTGCACCAATGTTTAATCAGCAATCATTCCTTATTCATGCATTAAAGAGGTCACCTATGAGTTGCTTTTTGCATGAATGGACCAAGTAAGAGGCCGAGGGCAAGGACAAAGATGGTACCCATAGAGGAAGATAGTTCAACTCTCAGTTAAAATGGAAAAACGTCCAATACAGCCTTTTGTTTCCTGATCTTCATGCTCTTGAGTGACATTCTTTCTTCATTGATCACTTTTGGTAAAATCATTTTAGAAAAAAAGATTATAGCCCATGCTGATATTATGTTAACCTGCCTTTTTTGGTGTATGCTATAATTATAGTATCAACAAATGGCACAGACATATAAAAGAGGGTTAACCATGCTAGGGTATATTGATAGTTGTAGTTAGTATTTATTGGGCCATTGTGTAAAGATTGATTGAAATAACTTTTCATTAGATACATTTTTGTGTCATGTATTTACTGTTTTGAGAGTCATAATGCAAGTGAAATGTGTCATTTTGGCCAACGTGTTTCTGTTTGGGGCTGAGTGTTAGTTGTTTTGAAAAAGTGAATTATGTTTGGACAAATGTGCTCAAGCAATCGAAAAACTGTAATCAACACTTAAGTGTTCACATCAAAAGTTAGCAAAAATAACCCATTTCAATTTGTGGTTCCGACACACTTTAGTCCCTGTCACTGCTTTGAGGCAATGGAGTAAATCAAGAAATGTATGTGAATAGGCAATGGGTGGCCAAAATATCTACCTTATTATAATCCACCCAGACATAGCCATGAGTTATTCTCTGGTAGTCTAATTTCAACCTTCAGACAACGAAAGTGAAATACCCCATTATAGATAATTGGCTTCCTATCACCTCACTTATGGTTTTGCTAACACCTTTGAAAGAAGTGAATTATGTTTAGGTTACTATGGCAACACTCGGTCTGGGTGTTAGTACCTGTGTGTGTGTGTGTGTGTGTGTGTGTGTGTGTGTGTGTGTGTGTGTGTGTGTGTGTGTGTGTGTGTGTGTGTGTGTGTGTGTGTGTGTGTGTGTGTGTGTGTAACACAATCGGGTATGACTATTGGTGTTCCACGAAGTGTAAGTTAGAGGTGTGAGATCATATTAACAAACTGAAACTACGGTGCCCAGGAGATGGCATGCTGTGCTGCAAGATCATTCAAACATTTTAGGCACAGTTTGACAAAACCGCGCTTTATCCAAAACCCAGGTCAAGACAAGGTGAAATAACTTTTTCCGTAATTAGCCAGGGATTGGGTCAATTCCATTCTCTAAAGTCAATGCAGGAGCTAAATGCAAATTCAAATCACGATTCATGATTATTTCATATGAGGTCTTTTGAAAATCATTGTTTGAATTGACTTGAAAATGTAAATATCAAATTGAAGTCAATTTGATTGAATTAGCAAAATCTCTGTTCAATATGGCCGTGTTTATTTTTATTGCAACAGTTGGTATGGTAAATATGAGACAAATAGAGCAGAAATGACAGAATTGAAAGTTGCCAATTGGGGATTCAAACTCACGTCACAAGGGCGGACATGCTTGGTCCAGAATCAGCAGCACAACCACTAGAACATTCCCAAGCACTTTGGCTGCGTTGTTTTGATCACTTTTCATGGCTTGATAGTACATGACCATCTGGTGTTTTTTGATTCATCAACACGCAAGTGGGTTGCATCCCAAATGGCACCCTATTCTCTGTAATGCACTACTTTTGCCAGTCCTATGGGTCCTGGTCAAAAGTAGGGCCCTAAATAGGGAATAGGGTGTTATTTGGGATACAGGCGTTTTCTGAATTGCCAGATATCGAGTAGTTTTTGGTGGGCACTTGAAAACGTGCAGGCGCTCAGCCTGATATCTTAATCATTGCAATTGGATTGAGCTTCTGGTGAAAGACTGTAGAGAAATCTAGACTGGAGTGTCCTTGAGTGAAGAAGGCCTTTGGGGACTGGCGTGTGGTCCCCTACTCTGTGTTTGGGAATAAATTAAATTAAAATTCTATTCTATTTGTTTTAATTGCATGAACAGAAAAGTGATGTGTTCCTCATGTCTAACATTTTGTCTTATTACAGTGAAGTTACTTTGTGCTCAGACTTTTGTTTTTTACCAC
Organism: Oncorhynchus keta; assembly: GCF_023373465.1. Lineage (NCBI taxonomy): Eukaryota > Metazoa > Chordata > Actinopteri > Salmoniformes > Salmonidae > Oncorhynchus > Oncorhynchus keta. The sequence continues at coordinate 13,331,425 of NC_068452.1, read as the reverse complement.
TGTGTCTTGGCTTAACACAGTGGTTATCCCGTTTAGCTCTGAATAAGACCATCTGCTAAATGACTAAAATGCCAAATGTAAATGTTTTACATACACATCTAATAATACTGTATTAAATATTTATTTATTTATTTCTACAGTTCTTTATTAAATAAATGGTTTACTTATTTGTTACATTTGACTGTGTAAAACCTATCAGTACTACTTATTTCTCTGAGTGTGAGGTGGATGTGTACAGTAGTGTTTTGAAAAAACATTATTCGTCTCTCTGAAATGAAACAACCAAGTGATAGACCTTACCGTGAAATGCTTACTTACAAGCCCTTAACCAACAGTGCAATTCAAGAAAGAGTTATATACAGGGGGTACCGGTACAGAGTCAATGTGCGGGGGTTCAGGTTAGTCAAGATAATTTGTACATGTTGGTAGGGTTAAAGTGACTATGCATAGATAATAAACAGCGAGTAGCAGCAGTGTTAAAAACAAATGGGGGGGGGTGTCAATGTAAATAGTCCGGGTGGCCATTTGATGAATTGTTCAGCAGTCTTATGGCTTGGGGGTAGAAGCTGTTAAAGGAGCCTTTTGGTCCTAGACTTGGCGCACCAGAACCGCTTGCTGTGCGGTTGCAGAGAAAACAGTCTATGACTTGGGTGACTGGAGTCTTTGACAATTTTTTGTGCCTTCCTCTGACACCGCCTAGTATATAGGTCCTAGATGGCAGGAAGCTTGGCCCTAGTGATGTACTGGGCCGTACGCACTACCCTCTGTAGCGCCTTACGGTCAGATGCCGAGCAGTTACCATACCATGCGAGGATGCAAAAGGTCAGGATGCTCTCAATGGTGCAGCTGTAGAACTTTTTGAGGATCTGGGGTACCCATGACAAAAAAATTCAGTCTCCTAAGGGGGAAAAGGTGTTGTGCCCTCTTCACGACTGTCTTGGTGCGTTTGGAACATGATAGTTCGTTGGTGATGTGGATACCAAGGAACTTAAAACTCTTGACCCGCCCAACTACAGCCCTGTTGATGTTAATGGGGGCCTGATCGGCCTGCCTTTTCCTGTAGTCCATGATCAGCTCCTTTATCTTGCTCACATTGAGGGAGAGGTTGTATCATACTCTAGTTCCACTGATTTCAAAACTTGATCCTCCAGAAAGTGGAGCAACACTTATGCAGCTCCACACAATACATGTTTTTAAAAGCCGTGTTTGACAGGATTACAAACACAGACTGACCAGCTAAAATAGACAGAAGCCTTCTATATGGCAGACCAATCCGAACTCCTTTCTCGGTATGTCCAGCCCATTCATTATCTCAGCCAATCATGTCTAGTGAGAAGGTTTGCTGAATTTTTCTGTGGCTTAATTAACCAACAAGGCACGTAATTAAACCATTTTGTCCGTATTTACAGATGGCATATGATGTTTGTTATTAAAAGGTACATGAAAGTTCCAGAATTTAAAAAATGAAATACGTTAAAACTAGTCTCATGTGAAGACTTGCGACATGGTGGTGGTTCCTCCTTTAACCTCTTGCTCCTACCTGGCACGCAGGCGTCCCATCTAGACATCTGGAAATGCAAATGCGCTACGCTAAATGCTAATAGTACTAGTTAAAACTCGAACGTTCATTAAAATACACATGCAGGGTATTGAATTAAAGCTACACTCGTTGTGAATCCAGGCAACAAGTCAGATTTTTAAAATGCTTTTCGGCGAAAGCATGAGAAGCTATTATCTGATAGCATGTAACACCCCAAAAGACCCGCAGGGGACGTAAACAAAATAATTAGCATAGTCGTCGCTACACAAACCGCACAAATAAAATATAAACATTCATTACCTTTGACCATCTTCTTTGTTGGCACTCCTAGATGTCCCATAATCACTATTGGGTCTTTTTTTCGATTAAATCGGTCCATATATAGCCTAGATATCGATCTATGAAGACTGTGTGATAAACAAAAATAAATAGCGTCTTATAACGTAACGTCATTTTTTTAAATTAAAAAAGTAGACGATAAACTTTCACAAAACACTTCGAAATACTTTTGTAATGCAACTTTAGGTATTACTAAACGTTAATAAGCGATCAAATTGATCACGAGGAGAAGTATATTCTTTAGCTGTCCGTCTGGAAATAATGTCCGGGTAATTGTCCGGGTAATTCTCAACCAAAATATCCGGTCGGAGACCGGAAGAAATGCGTTGCCTTGCGTCTGTTTGACCAAGAAACAAAGCCTAGGCAAATGACAAGACTCTAGACAACGTGTGGAAGCTGTAGGTATTCCTGCGCTTTTCGATGAAACGCACGTTCTGTTATAGTCACAGCTGTGATTTAACCAGTTTTATAAACGTCTGAGTGTTTTCTATCCACACATACTAATCATATGCATATACTATATTCCTGGCATGAGTAGCAGGGCGCTGAAATGTTGCGCGATTTTTAACAGAATGTTCAAAAAAAATAGGGGGTAGGAAACTTGTGTAGTACTGCAACACAGCTTGCCGCAGAATTATATGACATGTTATTAAAGTGTTAGCCATTGTTGCCATTAACTTCTTGGATATAGGGGGCGCTCTTTTAATTTATGGATAAAAAAAGGTTCCCGTTTTAAACAAGATATTTTGTCATGAAAAGACACCCTGGTCTTAGTATTTTGTGTTTTCTTTATTATTTTGGTCAGGCCAGAGTGTGACATGGGTTTATTATTGTGGTGTGTTTTGTCTTGGGGGTTTTGTAGGTATTGGGATTGTGGCTTAGTGGAGTTATCTAGTATAGTCTATGGCTGTCTGGAGTGGTTCTCAATCAGAGGCAGGTGTTTATCGTTGTCTCTGATTGGGAACCGTATTTAGGCAGCCATGTTCTTTGAGTGTTTCGTGGGTGATTGTTCATGTCTCTGTGTTTGTTTGCACCAGATAGGCTGTTTAGGTTTTCACGGCACGTTTCTTGTTTTGTATTGTTCTTGTTTATCTTTTATTAAACATGTATCAAAATAACCACGCTGCATTTTGGTCCTCCTCTCCTTCATCGGAAGAAAACCTTAACAATTGCAGTCACTCCCTGTCCGTAAACTGCCTTTAATAAGGTAATGATACAAATATCTATATATGTAAAATCACTAAAATGTCTCTTTTAAAATAATGAAATAAGTCACAACAAAAACAAATTATTCAATTTCTACTTGCAGTCCCTGTGGAGTTTTGCTTGCTTGCTTGCTTGCTTCAGCAGACTATAATGTGGGTAATTGGATACACTTGTCCTGCTGTCATGTCAAGATTCATCCGCCGGTCAAGAAATGCCCTTCTGAGCTACTGACTCACTGACTCATACTGTAGGCTCAGTGGAGATGTATTGAGCATTTAAAGTGAGTTGGGGGCTTTTGGAATAAATATTTGATACACTGAGTGACTAATGTTTCTCAACATCCTTTAATGATATTTCTCTATCCTCTGTGAAGTCAAATGTCTCTAGTCTCCCATTTCAGTTGTGTTCATGTGCCTGTAGGGTTCTATGCTTCCCTTTTGTTTATTTATTTTCTGTGGTTGAGTCTGCATTCTAAATAGTCAGCTGATTGAGTACGTGGAAATAATTGATGTTACACGGATAAGAGGTATACAGCTAATACTTCATGCTCCATTTACCACACAGCACGTGTTCATTTCAACTGACTGCATGAAATACAGGGAAACATATGTAGAGTGTAAGAAATGCCGAATGCATTTTTAAAGGGACAATCTGGGATTCCAAAAAATGCATGAACCAATCCCAGATTGTCCCTCTAAAGGGGCAGTCTGCAGTTTGAAAAATAACAAAGCGACACCCTGCCACTGATTTGGTAAACAGCTGAGGGGTAGGGCTGGAGAAATGTAACGATTCTCAAACTCATAGACAGAGCTATAGATACAGACTGACCATCCCTAATATCGGATGTATAGTTAACCATGTTTTGAGGCCATACAGTATTTGTTTACATTTACATTGTTGGAGTAAAACACGCTTATATTTTGAGTTCTGATGGGGTACGACAGTTGAACTAAGCCCATGAGCCATCTATATGCTACAGTATATTCTTCAATAATCAATGGGTATATATCATTCATTTAAAAGTCTAAATGGATGTAGCAACTGCAGACTGCCCCTTTAAGTCTTGAATTTCTAATGTAAATGCATCACGCACAATGTCATTGAAGTACAGAATTCCATTGAGCACCATATTGTACACTACTGGACAAGTACAGTCCAATAAAAGGGCAAGTCCTTCAGCAGTCATTTAAAAAAAAACACCCCAAAAGGAAAAGAAAATGACCTACAAAGAGAGTCACAGAGTAAAATACCAGTAAAAGGACCATTTCTATTTTTACCACTGTAAAAAAAAATCTTACCGCTCTGGTATATCACTAGAGTGATATAATGGAATAATGGAAGCATTCGATGACATGGTTGCTGCATAGTTGTCTGTTGTTACAGCTGGAACTTCCATCAGAGAAAGCTCTTTGAGGATGACTGGAGGGCCTGTCTCCCCCAGGGCTACGCTTCAGGCTTGCCCGGCTTTGAACATCGACATCTCAGAGTGGAGGAGCCTGACGTAAACAAAGATTTTACAACAGGGAGAACGCAGCTGCATACACGCAGACATGGCCTCTACCACTCAACAGGCATAAGCGAAAGGATGAAACGATGACTTACTGAAGCAGTGTTCTCCACTTCACAATTCTGATCTTAGAAAGCTGTAGATAGACAGTGTGTGCATTCTTTTGTTCCAGCTCAACATTAAATCACCTAGTTTAATGACTCAGCTAATCCACTAATCATGGTCTTGGTGATTAGTTGATGAGACGAATCAGGTGTGTTGGGGCTGGGTCGAGACTAAAGCCCACACATACTGCAGCCCTCCATGAATAGGGCTGAATGACACTGATTTAAAGGGACAATACACTCCAAAATCAAACTTTATCAAAAGTAGTCTAATGTCAAGATGAGTTCATGTCCCAGGAGATCTGCTTTGAATTTAATAGCATTTATTTTGGGCAACAGACATACACAACAAAATGCACAATGTAGACCTAGAGGATATCACTTGAAAGTATTAATTAAAACGCTTGTTTCCTAAATGGTCCTCGATGGTAGATCCAGCTCTATGCCACAATCCAAACTGAATGAATAAGGTAATCACCATGTCATTTCCACATTTGCAGTGCTTATCTTTTCAATTAATTTGGGGTTGAGCTGGATCTACAAACCAATGGTGCTTGACATCAACAGGGGCTTTTGGTGTACTCTCTTAGAAGAAAATGTGCTATCTAGAACCTAAAAGGGTTCTTTGGCTGTCCCCATAGTAGAACCCTTTCAATAACCATTTTTGGTTCCAGGTAGGGGACAGCTGAAGAACCATTATGAAACCCTTTTTTTAACATGCTGACCACACCGCTCTTATCACGTGACCGAGCGCTGCAAAATAAATTTACACAAACATGTTATTCAATCACTGCACCCACATCGCTCGCACGCATCAACGAGCGTCTGCGTGGCCAGGCGCTAAAATATAACTTGGTTTGCCTCTCCCATCTCCTCATTGGTTTTTAGGAGCATATAACCATGTGGGAAATTGAAAGATGAACTCCAGTCCAGTCGGTAGTGGTAATGTACCTTAAAGTTGGTTGCCAACTGCTATATAAAGTCCAAAGAAGAAGAAGAAGCCTGTAGCAGGAGCGGAGACTAGAAACAAACATTTTTCATCTTATCTGTTGATTAATTGTCGAAGCAGAGGACCTTGTGCATTTCAGGTAAAATAACAACCCAATGTTTATATCCCAGGACAAATTAGCTAGCAACAGCGAGCTAGCTAGCTAGCTAAATTGCCATAAATGTTTAATGCTTTTCGACTTGTCCCCAAATGAATATAGTTGGTTCAGAGTTTGTTTTGATATTTCAACCTGCATGTCCTGATTGCGTCTGGTGTTGGGGAACAAAATCAACATCCGTGCAATGGCGCACATGCTCGTGCGGTCTGGTCAGCATGTAAGAGTGTATTCTACTGACAACCATAGCGAGCATGTCAGTAAGCTCTCACAGCATACCCATTAGGCTTCACTGCTCTTGTTGGAATGGCTTGAGATTTTGACTGAGGGATGCAAGATTGCTCATTTGAAACCATCCCTTCCTATGCCTACAAGACAGTACAATGACAATGTATGATTCCATCATATTGGTCAGACAGCATAACAAGATAACTTGGCATGGTATCATTTTGCAGTATGACGATAGTAATACAAACAATTTGGAGGCTTTTCCCTCCCTGTATGACTTGATAATGAATTTACAGTACATTCTGATATTCTATGTGTATAATTTTCATAGATGCTAGACTGCAAAACTTTATGCCTCAAAAAGGTTGAGGAAAATTGAAAGTGTCACATTCTGTATGACATTTATATCACTTGTGACTTTGCAATGCTAAAGGCTTGTAGGGGACAGGCGATGTCAACCATGTACACACACACACACACACACACACACACACACACACACACACACACACACACACACACACACACACACACACACACACACACACACACACACACACACACACACACACACACACACACACACACACACACTTTCTGTCATGTCATTGGTCTATTGGGACCTTGCGTGAGAGCAAGAAGGTTTGAATCTTAAATACATTTAACCTCCAGTCTGGAATGGCTGTTAATTTCACTGGGTTAATTTGGTTAGTGATGCATGAACAGGCAATACCCACCCACCCACACCCATCCACACACACATGCAAGCACACGATTACACACACACACACACACACACACACACACACACACACACACACACACACACACACACACACACACACACACACACACACACACACGTAATTCAACAAGCTACTGTATACTCAGACTGGCTGATAAGAATACGCACTGACATATCATCACAAGCACACACACACACCAGTGGCTGCCCACTGGGCACGGACGTCAGTTCAATGTCCATTTATGATTTACATTTGGTTGAGTTGTCAAATAATGTGAATTCAACAAAAAATGTCACCATGACATTGGATTTAGGTTCAAAGTTGGGTGAAAAAAAACACAAAATTCCCTTGTTGATAATGTTTTGCAAATACAATCATTTTCCCACATAGATTCAACGTCATCACTTTTTTTTTCAAATGACGTGGAAACAACGCTGATTCAACCAGTTTTTACCCAGTGGGTGGCTGCCAAAGAGCCATAGTCACTGGCTTCCCCCTGGCAGTGGTGGAATTTCAACACTGATCCCCTTCCGCGCAATAAGCTGCTGTCACCTCCGTGAACGGTCACAAGTCTCAGCTCCCCGAACGCCAGCCATGCTATACACACACACACACCCCTACACACAAATGTGTGCTCGCACACACACACACAGAGACGCACACTAATACACACACACCCCGACACACATACACACACAAACACACACAGATACCCCCGTTCTACACACACTGCCCACGTATGCACACGCCGCACATACACGGCAACCCCAGAAATGTCAAGTGGAAAGAAAGGCGCCTTGTCACAAAGGCCAAGCCAACTACTGTAAAGGTCAGTCCCAGAATCCACCTCTATAAAGAAACATAGTGGTTGTGTCCCAAATGGCACCATATTCCCTATGTTGTACACTTCTTTTGTCCAGGGCCCATAGGGCTGTAGCCAGAAGTAGTGCACTATTTAGGAAATGGGACACATGCACAGACTTCCTGGAAATTGTCATCATTAACTGACAAACTGAGAAGAAGGTCTTCATGTACCATTTTACTATGTACTTTTTTTTATTAATACCTGCTGTAAGTGAACTACTGTAACCACTTATTCCTGTGCTGTATAAAGTAAAGTGTTACCCATGAAAAGATATTGTAGTTATAGAACATTCTTCTGGTTCTTTGGGTGTCAAAGGCAATGGAGGGAGGGGCTTAAGTTGAGAAGTGCCGTCTTTCTTTTCCTTCTTTTGATACAGTTTTTTACAAGTGAACCATTAATCGAATGAAAAAAGTAGCCACAATTCTAACCGGAAGATAATAATATCAGGTTGTACACAATGCAATTCTAGCTGAGCATTGCATTCTGTAATGGGGCCCTTTGCAAAAGACTCCTGATTAAAGTTAGATGGGATTCTGGGTATCCTTAGATGCCATGTACCGTTGTGCCCTTCAAGGTGATTGGCAAAGGATTCCCGGTCTGGGGAAAATAATAAAATAATGTTTAGACAAGAGCGATAGTTTCTGTGTGTGAGCACGCATGTGCTTTCTCTCTATCAGCACAATGGGAATGGAAAGCAAGAGCATGCACGCACATGGAAAAGTATCACTTGAGTCCAACATAATGGAATATAACGTTGCGGAGTTGACACATTTTTGGTGTGTACAACATCTAAAGACCTGGGCCTCCCGGGTGGTGCAGTGGTTAAGGGTGCTGTACTGCAGTGCCAGCTGTGCCATCAGAGTCCCTGGGTTCGCGCCCAGGCTCTGTCGTAACCGGCCGTGACCGGGAGGTCCGTGGGGCGATGCACAATTGGCCTAGCGTGGTTAGAGAGGGCTTGGTCGGTAGGGATGTCCTTGTCTCATTGCGCACCAGTGACTCCTGTGGCAGGCCGGGCGCAGTGAGCGCTAACCAAGGTTGCCAGGTGCACGGTGTACCCTCCGACCCTCCGGTCGGCTGGCTTCCGGGTTGGATGCACGCTGTGTTAAGAAGCAGTACGGCTGGTTGGGTTGTGTATCGGAGGACGCATGACCTTTGTCTCTCCCGAGCCCGTATGGGAGTTGTAGCGATGAGACAAGATAGTAGCTACTACAGCAATTGAAATTGGGGAGAAAAAAGGGGTAAAATTTTAAAAATAAAAAAAATAAAAATAAACATCTAAAGACCTGCGTCAGAGAGCTTTGCAGTTAGAAATAAAATGACCTATTTGGGTGTTTTTGGAGGCTTTGTACATGTTTTATGGTAGAGCTAAGCTGTACCATAAGCTGTACTGGTCCCATGGGTGACCAGTACAAAAATGTATGCACTCCAGCTGCTCTGCTAAATGCCTTAAAAAATATGGCTGGTAGTACACAGTAGGCCTATTTTACAGCACATTATAGAAGTGTCCAGTGAAATCACAAAAAAAGTGTCTGGACACTTCTATAATGTGCTGTTTACATAATAAAATATAAGGTTGGTTCAAAAAGCGAATTTGTCCTTTAACTGCCAGGACACCCACTATATCTGAACCTGGTTTCAAACTCCTCAGAGTATTTAAGTGTGTGTGAGTGTGTTCTTGAATGGGTTGGCTTTAAAGCAAAAACGTCACATTTCGGTGATCTGAAAGCCCTCTCACAAAAACTTTTGACACGCCAGTGATTGAAAGATCAATCCCAAAGTGTTCAACCAACATGCCAACCTATAACTTTGAACGGAACTTGACATTTACGCTGTTGCAGAATCGAGTCACTCTACTGTTTATTTTTCCTTCAAATGTGACAAATAAGGTGGCCTACTTTCCAGCTGAGAAGATACCCTGCCAAGCATTTACGACATCCTGCTATTTCTCAAAATATTTCTATGCTCTCCCAAGACATGGAGGAAGAAATGCTTGCAGTAGAAACAGCAGCAGTAGCAGTGCTACCTCAATGACTCACGTCAGTTGTCCCTGGACATTGATCTTGGGTCTCCCCAATAATGGTTAAGGTTAGGATTTGTGGAGGAGAAGCTAATCCTAGATCTGTACCTAGAGGAAACTTCACCCTGGAGCACCTCGTTGACTCACGTTCCAGAACAGGAAGAATGGTCCCAGACGGCACCGTGTGATGATGTCGTAAGCCCCTGGTGCGGCTCCTAAAAGCAAAAGGCAGACAGGTATACATTAGCCCCTTAAATCAGACTGAGTGAGCATAGCGGTCAATCTGGTTGAGTTCAGCCATCAGTAATGTTGACCAGGCTTGCATAGCTACATATTCCAAAATAAAGAAAAGTGTAGAATTCAGGCTTGGGATAGTAATGTTTATGCCAGTGTCATCATTTATAAGCACACGCACGCACAAACACACACAAACACACCCCTCATAGTACACAGTAGGCCTATTTTACAGCTTCACTCATAACTGGGGCAAGAAGCCACAGGGAGAAAATAACATTTGGAAAAAAATATAATTATGAAGCTGTCTGTGAAGGAGACAGGAATTAAGAATTCACAAAATATAATGGGAAATCTCTGGAAGCATGTGCTACTTGAGTAATGGTGTGAAAAGTAGAACTTGCTACAAATAACCCTCACACGAGCAAGGCAAATGTAATCATTTGGGACTTGAATCAGCCGAGTGCCTAAAGATTCATTACTTAAGAAACAGGTTGCAGTGCTGGCACTCCAAAACACTGTGACATGCAGACTGGTAGTAGCTAGAAAACAAACTGAATAAATAAAAATAAGGAAATTACAATTAAGTCTTGGCAGTGATGGCTTGACTACTGTAAACTCACAGGCAGCAAACTCACAGGCAGCCAATGCAGAGACCTAAAAACCGGTGTAATGTTTACTCTCCGTCTGGTCGTGGTCAGTACCCGTGCTGCAGCATTCTGTATGTTTTACAATGCAGAGACCTAAGAACCGGTGTAATGTTTACTCTCTGTCTGGTCGTGGTCAGTACCAGTGCTGCAGCATTCTGTATGTTTTACAATGCAGAGACCTAAGAACCGGTGTAATGTTTACTCTCTGTCTGGTCGTGGTCAGTACCCGTGCTGCAGCATTCTGTATGTTTTACAATGCAGAGACCTAAGAACCGGTGTAATGTTTACTCTGTCTGGTCGTGGTCAGTACCCGTGCTGCAGCATTCTGTATGTTTTACAATGCAGAGACCTAAGAACCGGTGTAATGTTTACTCTCTGTCTGGTCGTGGTCAGTACCCGTGCTGCAGCATTCTGTAAGTCTCCTTCCTGAGCGGTATGACGGCTGCGTGGTCCCATGGTGTTTATACTTGCGTTCTATTGTTTGTACAGACGAACGTTCTACTTTCAGGCGTTTGGAAATTGCTCCCAAGGATGAACCAGACTTATTGAGGTCTACAAAAAAAATTCTGAGGTCTTGGCTGATTTCTTTTGATTTTCCCATGATGTCAAGCAAAGAGGCACTAAGTTTGAAGGTAGGCCTTGAAATACATCCATAGGTACACCTCCAATTGACTCAAATTATGTGAATTAGACAATCAAAAGCTTCTAAAGCCATGACATCATTTTCTGGAAGTTTACAAGCTGTTTAAAGACTCAGTCAACTTAGTGTATGTAAACTTCTGTCCCACTGGAATTGTGATACAGTGAAATCATATGTCTGTAAAACATTGTTGGAAAAATAACTTGTGTCATGCACAAAGTAGATGTCCTAACCGAATTGCCAAAACTATAGTTTGTTAACAAGAAATTTGTGGAGTGGTTGAAAAACGAGTTTTAGTGACTCCAACCTAAGTGTATGTAATCTTCCGACTTCAACTGTAGGCTTCCACTTTAATAAATAGTTACTTAGTAATTACTTTAATAATGTTTACATATCCCGCATTACTAATCTCATATGTATATACTGTATTCTATACTATTCTACTGTATCTTAGTCTATGCCGCTCTGACATCGCTCATCCATATATTTAGATATTCTTAATTACATTCCTTTATTTAGATTTGTGTGTATTGGGTATATGTTGTGAAATTGTTAGATGTTACTTGATAGATATTACTGTACTGTCGGAGCTAGAAACACAAGCATTTCGCTACACCCGCAATAACATCTGCTAAACACTTGTATGTGATCCCCAAAAATTGGATTGGATTTGATAACCTTAACCATAGCTGTAACCTTAACCATAACCTTAGACAGAACTTTAAGTATAACCATAACCATGTAACTTGCTCCATTGTTGACATACTGTGCATCCATTTTCAACATAAGCATAACCATATGGCTTCCTGCATTTTCACCATACTGTAGCCTACATGCATTGATTATAGCTTTTGAAATCCAGCCGACTGGAAACTATGACCACTAGATGAATCAAGTGTACAGAATGTTTTAATCGAGGTCATGAACCTTCCATTCATACGCTAACACACACGCAGAGAGATACTTTTGCCTGCAGATAAGAGTAGTAACTCTAGTCTTCGTCTTGTTTCACCCATGGCCAAACTTACTGTAGCCAGAAAAGAGAGAGAGACCAGGTGAGAGAGAACAGAGAGAGAGAGAACAGAGAAAAAGGAGAGAAGAGAGACGGAAAAGGTCACACCAACTAAGCAACACAGAGGTGGGGGAGAGTTCTCCAAATCGTATCGTGGGGAGGCCAAGCATGAGGGCCCTGACAGAGGCAACGCTCAACCCACTGACTCATCAAAAACAGGAGGGATGAGATCAAATAAACAACCAAAAAAATAAAAAACACATTTCTATTTTTACTGTGGTTCCGGGCAACTGCTGTCCCTTGACTCTCAGCTCTCACATATATTTGACTTCGCAACGGGGGTGATTTCTATTTACACATTTCACGTGCGCCAAAGTGACGCAACTAGGCCACACTGGCAGATGGGAGAGGCTGGTTTGTGTAAATCATGAAAGAGGACAAGACCCCCCCCCCCCCACACACACACTCCCTTAACAACTAACAGTGGCCCAGTGAAGCGCAGATTGTTGACCAGACAGATGCCTTGTTGACCTGTTGTAAAGGCATTCATCCACCAGGCGTGAGTGTAACTACTCAAAATTGGAGCACTGATGAGGCCAAGTTTGGGTCGTGTTCATTAGGACATGCAACAGAAAATGTTTTAAAAAGTTTTACAATGAGAAACTAAAACAAGTAGTTCTTATTGGACAAGTACAGATAGTACCTCCCCATTTCACTCCATTTAGGTGCGTTTCCCTCCGTTTCATGCCTACTGAACACAACTATGGGCTAGTGGTAGTGCTGAGGCAAACCTGCCCATTCAACTGGGACAAACATCCAACTGGGGCAAACATCCAACGTATGTCTGAATGCCTGTGACTGTAACAACTGAATACTGGTCTGAGTTAGAGTTAAACTTGTGGAATTTCATTCATAGACAGATGCACCTCTACAACACTATAGAAATAGCGACTTCAGTCGATTGATGTTGTTCTTTTTCAATCAGTTTTGTAGTGGCATTTTATTTTCATATACTGTATCTGTAGAATGTAAGATTGAAGTTGCTGAGGACCAGTTGCCTGTATTACAGTGACCTCTACTGGAAGCATGTTTGTATGGTTTCGTGACAATTCTTGAATTGATGGCATGACAGATATTTTTTGTCATGATGATAATAACATAATTGATTTGACATTTGACGCCAAGATATGTTGCGCTGTGACACTGAATATTTATAGTAAATAGTGAAGGAAAAATAAATACTATGCGATATCCTTACATTTGTATATTTTCACCAGTAGATGTGTTTTTCTCTTATTTTCACTTTTTTTCTCTCTTATATTGTGCACTTTATTTATGATGATTAGCGCCCAACCACAGAATAATAGTGGTTAATGGTACAATATCATCTCAAAATAATTTCCATCCAGTACATTTGCGGAATTGTGACACTGAGGGAAAAAACAAGGAAAAGATTGTAGACTATACATGAACTGTAAATCATCAAGCATATACAGTGGGGCAAAAAAGTATTTAGTCAGCCACCAATTGTGCAAGTTCTCCCACTTAAAAAGATGAGAGAGGCCTGTACATTTTCATCATAGGTACACTTCAACTATGACAGGCAAAATGAGGGGAAAAAAATCCAGAAAATCACATTGTAGGATTTTTAATGAATTTATTTGCAAATTATGGTGGAAAATAAGTATTTGGTCACCTACAAACAAGCAAGATTTCTGGCTCGCACAGACCTGTAACTTCTTCTTTAAGAGGCTCCTCTGTCCGCCACTCGTTACCTGTATTAATGGCACCGGTTTGAACTTGTTATCAGTATAAAAGACACCTATCCACAACCTCAAACAGTCACACTCCAAACTCCACTATGGCCAAGACCAAAGAGCCGTCAAAGGACACCAGAACCAAAATTGTAGACCTGCACCAGGCTGGGAAGACTGAATCTGCAATAGGTAAGCAGCTTGGTTTGAAGAAAAGTAGCTGAGCCACAAAATCAACACAGTTTAGATAGCATTTCATCAACTAGATGGGACTCTCAATGGCAACCTTGAATACAAATGAGGTTATATGAGGTCTTGAGCTGCCCATCAGTAAAAAAATAGTTACAGGCCCAATAGCCACAGGGAGGAGGGTTTGGCACTTGGATCTATTTTTACAACGGCAATTAACATCAAAGAATGTGATATCGCTCCATTCTTTGGCCACAGTCTGACACGTAGCTTCAGTAGAATGTTGGATGGCTCCTTTCAACGCTGCTGCTATCCCTTGGATTGCATCCATCTGTTGCAAGAGCATACCTCCACGATACAGATAGAACGGAGATTGTGGTGTGAGAGAGGAAGGGAGAGCGAGCTATAAAGAGAGAGAGATAACCACGCACCATTCAAAAATGTAGAACCAGGAACAAAATTAGCCCTTGGTTCACTCCAGAGCTGACTGCCCTTGACCAGCACAAAAACATCCGGTGGCGTACTGCATTAGCATCGAATAGCCCCCACGATATTCAACTCTTCAAGGAAGTTAGGAACCAATATCCACAGGCAGTTAGGAAAGCAAAGGCAAGCTTTTTCATACAGAAATGTGCATCCTGTAGCACAAACTCAAAAAGGTTCCGGGACACTGTAAAGTCCATGGAAAATAAGAGCACCTCCTCCCAGCTGCCCACTGCACTGAAGCTAGGTAACAATGTCAGCACTGATAAATCAGTGATAATTGGGAATTTCAATAAGTATTTTTCTACGACTGGCCATGCTTTCTACCTGGCTACCACTACCCCGGTCAACAGCCCTGCAACCCCACAGCAACTTGTCCAAGCCTCCCCATTTCTTCACCCAAATCCAGATAGATGATGTTCTGAAAGAGCTGCAAAATTTGGACCCCTACAAATCAGCCGGGCTAGACAATCTGGACCCTCTCTTTCTAAAATTATCCGCCGCAATTGTTGAAACCCCTATTACTAGCCTGTTCAACCTCTCTTTCGTATCGCCTGAGATCCCCAAAGATTAGAAAACTTCCACGGTCATCCCCCTCTTCAAAGGGGGAGACACTCAAGACCGAAACTGTTACAGACCTATATATATTTACATTTACATTTAAGTCATTTAGCAGACGCTCTTATCCAGAGCGACTTACAAATTGGTGCATACACCTTATGACAACCAGTGGAACAACTTGCATCTAAATCTTGTTGGGGGAGAGAAGGGGGGTGAGAAGGATTACTTACCCTTACTTACCCTATCCTAGGTATTCCTTGAAGAGGTGGGGTTTCAGGTGTCTCCGGAAGGTGGTGATTGACTCCGCTGTCCTGGCGTCGTGAGGGAGTTTGTTCCACCATTGGGGGCCAGAGCAGCGAACAGTTTTGACTGGGCTGAGCGGGAACTGTATATATCCTACCCTGCCTTTCTAAAGTCTTCGAAATCCAAGTTAACAAACAGATCACTGACCATTCTGGTTTCCCGAGCTGGTCATGGGTGCACCTCAGCCACGTCAAGGTCCAAAACGATATCATAAACGCCATCGATAAGACACAATACTGTGCAGCTGTATTTATCGACCTGCCCAAGGCTTTCGAATCTGTCAATCACCACATTCTTATCGCTAGCCTCAACAGCCTTGGTTTCTCAAAATGACTGCCTCGCCTTTACCAACTACTTCTCAGACAGAGCTCAGTGTGTCAAATCGGAGGGCCTGTTGTCCGGACCTCTGACAGTTTCTATGGGTGTGCCACAGGGTTCAATTCTCGGGCTGACTCTTTTCTCTGTATACATCAATGATGTCGCAATGATGATCGCTCTTGCTGCTGGTGATTCTCTGATCCACAATATTCAATATTCTGTATACATCTGGCACTTCTTTGGACACTAACCTCCAGATGAGCTTCAATGACTCTCCTTCCGTGGCCTCCAACTGCTCTTAAATGCAAGTAAAACTAAATGCATGCTCTTCAACCGATCACTGCCCGCACCTGCCCGCCCGTCTAGTATCACTACTCTGGGTGGTTCTGACTTAGAATATGTGGACAACTAGGAGTGGACAACCAATGTGTCTGGTTGGACTGTAAACTCTCCTTCCAGATTCACATTAAGCATCTCCAATACAAAATTAAATCTAGAATCGGCTTCCAATTTCGCAACAAAGCATCCTTCACTCACGCTGCCAAACATACCCTCGTAAAACTGACCATCCTACCGATCCTTGACTTCGGTGATGTCATTTACAAAATAGCCTCCAACACTCTACTCAGCAAATTGGATGCAGTCTATCACAGTGCCATCCGTTTCGTCACCAAAGCCCCATATACTACCCACCACTGCAACCTGTATGCTCTCGTTGGCTGGCCCTCGCTTCATATTCGTCGCCAAACCCACTGGTTCCAGGTCATCTATAAGTCTTTGCTAGGTAAAGCCCCGTCTTATTTCAGCTCACTGGTCACCATAGTAGCACGCGCTCCAGCAGGTATGTTTCACTGGTCACTCCCAAAGTCAATTCCTCCTTTGGCCACCTTTCCTTCCAGTTCTCTGCTGCCAATGACTGGAACAAATTGCAAAAATCACTGAAGCTGGAGACTCATTTCTCCCTCTCTAACTTTAAGCACCAGCTGTCAGAGCATCTCACAGATCACTGCACCTGTATGTAACAGTATAACTTTAGACCGTCCCCTCGCCCATACCCGGGCGCGAACCAGGGACCCTCTGCACACATCAACAACAATCACCCTCGAAGCATCGTTACCCATCACTCCACAAAAGCCATGGCCCTTGCAGAGGAAAGGGAACTACTACTTCAAGGTCTCAGAGCAAGTGACGTCACCGATTGAAACACCGTTTAGCGCGAACACCGCTAACTAGCTAGCCATTTCACATCCGTTACATGTACATAACCCATCTGTAAATAGCCCATCCAACTACCTCATCCCCATACTGTTATTTATAGATTTTTTTGCTCCTTTGCACCCCAGTATCTCTACTTGCACATTCATCTTCTGCACATCTATCACTCTGGTTGTTAATTGCTAAATTGTAATTATTTCGCCACTATGGCCTATTTATTGCCTTATCTTACCTCATTTGCACACACTGTATATAGACTTTTCTATTGTGTTATTGACTGTATGTTTGTTTATTCCATATGTAACTCTGTGTTGTTGTTTATGTCACACTGCTTTACTTTATCTTGTCCAGGTCACAATTGTGAATGAGAACTTGTTCTCAACTGGCTTACCTGGTTCAATAAAAGTGAAAATAAAAATAAATGAAAATGTCAGGTAAAGCCAACACCATCGTGTTACGTTACATTTGAGCTGTTTATTTAAGTACAGTTAACAAGAACACTTGTTATGCTTACTCAAACATTGACAGTGCAGTATACTCAAAAAATATATATATTCTCAAATGGTTCAGTGCCATTGGTTTCCTACAACCATTTGAGTAAATGTAACTAATCAGGTTTTACAGTGATAGTTGCCCTATGTATGGGTGCATGTGAAAATATGTTATAAATAGGTTTGGGAAAACCTGCTTATTACCTCATAACAATGGGGTAGAGTATAGCTGCCCTATGGCCTGAAACATTGCTGACTTTTGTCTACCTTGTGACAACCTTATGTCTACCTTATGACAGGGTAGTTATGTCAGCGTAGGACAATAAGTTATGTTTACCTTGTGACAAGGCAGGCACACAAACCCTTCCTCGCCAGTCTGCCAAGCTTGTGTGTTTTGTTTTTCTCTGTATTTGTTTGTTTGTTTTTACTATCTCTAAACCACCAGCACCAGGAGTGCCAGCGCAGAGCAGTGTAGGGTGATAAATGTTAGTTTTATTAACATTTTAATTTACCCTTTATTTAACCAGGTAGGCTAGTTGAGAACAAGTTCTCATTTACAACTACAACCTGGCCAAGATAAAGCATAGCAGTGTGAACAGACAACAACACAGAGTTACACATGGAGAAAACAATAACACAGTAGAAAAAAAAGAGTCTATATACATTGTGTGCAAAAGGCATGAGGAGGTAGGCGAATAATTACAATTTAGCAGATTAACACTGGAGTGATAAATGATCAGATGGTCATGTGCAGGTAGAGATACTGGTGTGCAAAATACCAGAAAAGTAAATACATAAAAACAGTATGGGGATGAGGTAGGTAAATTGGGAGGGCTATTTACCGATGGACTATGTACAGCTGCAGCGATCGGTTAGCTGCTCAGATAGCAGATGTTTAAAGTTGGTGAGGGAGATAAAAGTCTCCAACTTCAGCGATTTTTGCAATTCGTTCCAGTCACAGGCACCAGAGAACTGGAAGGAAAGGCGGCCAAATGAGGTGTTGGCTTTAGGGATGATCAGTGAGATACACCTGCTGGAGCGCGTGCTACGGGTGGGTGTTGCCATCGTGACCAGTGAACTGAGATAAGGCGGAGCTTTACCTAGCATGGACTTGTAGATGACCTGGAACCAGTGGGTCTGGCGACGAATATGTAGCGAGGGCCAGCCGACTAGAGCATACAGGTCGCAGTGGTGGGTGGTATAAGGTGCTTTAGTAACAAAACGGATGACACTGTGATAAACTGCATCCAGTTTGCTGAGTAGAGTATTGGAAGCTATTTTGTAGATGACATCGCCGAAGTCGAGGATCGGTAGGATAGTCAGTTTTACTAGGGTAAGTTAGTGAAGGAGGCTTTGTTTGCGAAATAGAATGCCGACTCTAGATTTGATTTTAGATTGGAGATGTTTGATATGAGTTTGGAAGGAGAGTTTACAGACACCTAGGTACTTATAGATGTCCACATATTCTAGGTCGGAACCATCCAGGGTGGTGATGCTAGTCGGGCGTGCGGGTGCAGGCAGCGAACGGTTGAAAAGCATACATTTGGTTTTACTAGCGTTTAAGAGCTGTTAGAGGCCACGGAAGAAGTGTTGTACGGCATTGAAGCTCGTTTGGAGGTTAGATAGCACAGTGTCCAAGGAAGGGCCAGAAGTATACAGAATGGTGTCGTCTGCGTAGAGGTGGATCAGGGAATCGCCCGCAGCAAGAGCAACATCATTGATATATATAGAGAAAAGAGTCTGCCCGAGAATTGAACCCTGTGGCACCCCCATAGAGACTGCCAGAGGACCGGACAACAGGCCCTCCGATTTGACACACTGAACTCTGTCTGCAAAGTAGTTGGTGAACCAGGCAAGGCAGTCATTAGAAAAACCGAGGCTACTGAGTCTGCTGATAAGAATATGGTGATTGACAGAGTCGAAAGCCTTGGCCAGGTCGATGAAGATGGCTGCACAGTTCTGTCTTTTATCAAGGGCAGTTATGATATCGTTTAGTACCTTGAGCGTGGCTGAGGTGCACCCGTGACTGGCTCAGAAACCAGATTGCACAGCGGAGAAGGTACGGTGGGATTCGAGATGGTCAGTGATCTGTTTGTTGACTTGGCTTTCGAAGACCTTATATAGGCAGGGCAGGATGGATATAGGTCTGTAACAGTTTGGGTCCAGGGTGTCTCCCCCTTTGAAGAGGGGGATGACTGCGGCAGCTTTTCAATCCTTGGGGATGTCAGATGATATGAAAGAGAGGTTGAACAGGCTGGTAATATGGCGGCGGGTTGAAGGCAGATTGTCAATGGAGTCCAGATTTTGCAGCTCTTTCAGAACATCTGCCATCTGTATTTGGGTAAAGGAGATGCTGGGGATGCTTGGGCGAGTAGCTGCGGGGGGGGGACACTTTACAGTGTCCCAGAACTTTTTGGAGTTAGAGCTAGAGGATGTAAATTTCTGCTTGAAAAAGCTGACTTCCCTTAACAGTTGCATATCGCGGGGACTATTCGATGCTATTGCAGTCCGCCACAGGATGTTTTTGTGCTGATCGAGGGCAGTCAGGTCTGGAGTGAACCAAGGGCTATATCTGTCTGAGTTCTGCATTTTTTGAACTGAGCATGCTTGTCTAAGATGGTGAGGAAGTTACTTTTAAAGAATGACTAGGCATCCTCAACTGACGGGATGAGGTCAATATCCTTCCAGGATACCCGGGCCAGGTCAATTAGAAAGGCCTGCTCGCAGAAGAAGTGTTTTAGGGAGCGTTTGACAGTGATGAGGGGTGGTTGTTTGACTGCGGACCCGTAGCGGATACAGGCAATGAGGCAGTGATCGCTGAGATCCTGATTGAAGACAGCCGAGGTGTATTTGGAGGGCCAGTTGGTCAGGATAACGTCTATGAGGGTGCCCTTGTTTACAGATTTAGGGTTGTACCTGGTGGGTTCCTTGATGATTTGTGTGAGATTGAGAGCATCTAGCTTAGATTGTAGGACTGCCGGGGTGTTAAGCATATCCCATTTTAGGTCACCTAACAGAAACAAACTCTGAAACTAGATGGGGGGCGATCAATTCACAAATGGTGTCCAGGGCACAGCTGGGAGCTGAGGGGGGTCGGTAGCAGGCGGCAACAGTGAGAGACTTATTTTTGGAGAGATTCATTTTTAAAATTAGAAGTTCGAACTGTTTGGGTATGGACCTGGAAAGTATGACATTACTTTGCAGGCTATCTCTGCAGTAGACTGAAACTCCTCCCCCTTTGGCAGTTCTATCTTGATGGAAAATGTTATATTTGGGTATGGAAATCTCAGAATTTTTGGTGGCCTTCCTAAGCCAGGATACAGACACGGCAAGGGCATCAGGGTTGGCAGAGTGTGCTAAAGCAGTGAGTAAAACAAACTTAGGGAGGAGGCTTCTGATGTTGACATGCATGAAACCAAGGCTTTTTCGATCACAGAAGTCAACAAATGAGGGTGCCTGGGGTCATGCAGGGCCTGGGTTTACCTCCACATCACCCGCGGAACAGAGGAGGAGTGGGATGAGGATGCGGCTAAAGGCTATCGCCTAGAGCGTTGGGGACAAAGAATAAAAGGAGCAGATTTCTGGGCGTGGTAGAATATATTCAGGGCATAATGCGCAGACAGGGGTATGGTGGGGTGCGGGTACAGCGGAGGTAAGCCCAGGGACTGGGTGATGATAAGAGAGGTTGTATCTCTGGACATGCTGGTTGTAATGGGTGAGGTTACCACATGTGTGGGAGGTGGGACAAAGGAGGTATCAGAGGTATGAAGAGCTAGGGGCTCCATTGTAAACTAAAACAATGATAACTAACCTGAACAACAGTATACAAGGCATATTGACATTTGAGAGAGACATACAGCGAGGCATAAAGTAATCGCAGGTGTTGATTGGGAGAGCTAGCTAAAACAACAGGTGAGACAACAACAGCTAATCAGCTAACACAACAACAACAGGTAAAATGGCGATGACTAGGCAGAGAGGGTCGGATTAACTACACACAGAGCCTGAGTTCGTGGCTGGGGCCGACAGATAAAAATAAATAAACAGAATGGAGTACCGTGATTAATGACGGTCCAGCAGGCATCAGCTATGTAGCCAAGTGATCATAGTGTCTAGGGGGCAGCAGTAGATGGAACAGGGAAGCCACCACTACGTTAGCACACGGGCGACACAGCGTTTAAAGTTAGTAGCCCGGGGCTAGTAGGAGGGTCTGCTCCGACGGAGGCCAGTTGAAGGCACAGCGGATGGAGTATCCGTCGGCAGATCAGTCGTGGTGGTGCGGCGGGGCGCCGTGTCGACAGAGAATCCAAGCCAGATGGCAAAAGAGGTATTGTAGGATTTAGTTTGCTAGCCGGGAGATGCGCCTGGCTCAGGGCTAACACGGCTAACTGGTGCTAGCTTCGTGGCAGTGGTGTAGCCACTATAGCCAATCGGTAGCAGCGGGGATCTGGTGCCAAGGTCCAGAGTTTACAGCAAGGATCCGGTGGAGTATTGATCTCTAGCTGTGTATGAGTGGGGTTCAGGTGAAAAGCTGAGTAGGCCGGGAGGTGGGCCTCAAGGATAGCTTCAGTATTGGGTGCCACGGTGAGTGCAAGCTAGCTGTGAGCTAGCTCGCTGCAAGCTAGCTGTGAAGATCAGAAGTAGTGGTCCAGGGATTACGGCAGGAATCCGGCGTTGTTGTGGAGAGACAGTCCGATACTGGTAGACTAATGAGTATTATCCAGGCTAAAACAGGGCTGGTATATGTGCAGAAGGTAAAGCCGCTAGCAAATAGCTTGTAGCTAATTAGCTGGTTAGCTTCTGGAGGTTCTTGAATGTGTTCTAAAATTGAAAATAATAGCGATTCTGTATCACATGAGGCAGGTTACCGGAAGGTATAATTGAATTAAAAATCTAAAAGAGACTGAAAATAAATTGAAATATATATACAAAAAATACAAAAAATACAAAAGTACACGAGAGGACAAACAAACACGTCTTCACTGCTACGCCGTCTTGGTGTCCCTTGTGTCAGAGAGGTGCCTGGCAGTGCCCACGGTTGGATGATTTGTGGAGTGTCCAACATTCCTTTCCTTGGCACTTGGGCAGTAATGTGCCATTAAGCAATCAAGGTGACTATTAGGTGACTCGTGGAGTATTGGATCAGTGGATTGGCAAGAGACAAGGCTTAAACTTTTCCCACCTTTCCCTAACATGGGTTGAGTCATTATTTCGCAAAAGGTGGGACAGTAATTTCCAAACCCATGAGAAAATCCATTGTGCAATGCTTAAAAAAGGATTGTTATCATTTTGATTAGGGCCATTATAAATCATGTTTAATACGTTAAAGTAAACTATATATACAAAGTAACTCAAAGGTTACATACATGAAACACAAAATTCCTTTTCAATTCAACATTCAGCAATGTTTCAGGCCACACTTTCCCCCTAAGCTGATGATCTGAAATAATACAGGGACAGTATGGTTTATTTAAGGTGATGAGGAGAAAAGGAAGAGACAGTATATTACATTTACGCAAATCATGAATGCTTTTAAAAATATCTATATATTTATTACTTTCCAAACAAACGTTATTTGCCGTGGAAAAACATGGGTAGCCATGAGAAAGACACCCCCCCCCCAATAGGGATCGACTATCTAGGATCACTATGGGGCGCAATCGGGCGATGCAGGCTTGTACACAATCGCTCAACCTTAACACACACACACACACTCTCTCTCTCTCTCTCTGTGTGGTTGCAGTAGGCTAACTAATGTCAATGGTTTTAGGAACAGCAGTAACATCAGGGAGGATTTAGGCTACCAACTACGTTCCCGCACTGACTGACTGTGTGGAGGGTCATTGATTTAACATTATGTTAGCCTACACTAGTAAAGTAATTAAATATATAGCTGTCGGCTATATTAGCCACGCTGTTCTTTGTGCAGCTTCAAATGTCGAACAAAGTTGGAAATTGTTGCTTCTCCGTCTGTAATTTTCTTCCTGCATGTTTTGCAAGTTGCAATCCTTTTTTTTTGTTGATACAGCGTAGTATTTATATCCGAAAATACATTTTGGGTATCATCTTTCCAAGGGCTCCATCTGAATTCACCTGCCGACGTTACTCTGCATTGCCACGCACAACTTTCTCTCAGCTGGCACAATTTGATTGGCTGCTGTCTGATTCCAACTGTGATCCTGTTAAATGAAGAGTTGATACACTGCACACTTTTTTAAATAGCATCATTTATTATATTTGGGATTGGGTAGAGTATCAAGTCAGTTCGAGTTAAAAGGCTCAAGTCCAAGTCAAGTCACGAGCCATTGGTGTCAAAGTCAAAGTAGAGTTGCAAGTCATCATATTTGTGACTCGAGTCCAAGTCATGTGACTCGAGTCCACACCTCTGCTATTTCCTGTGTAGTGCATAGGGCTCTGGACCATAGGGCTCTGGTCAAAGGTGCACTAGATAGGAAGAATTTAGGGTAAGACTTCAGATGCAACCTTGAAAATGAGCTGGCGTGGTAGGCATCCAAGAATATGAAAACGTCTGCCCACATCGACAAAACCAGGTCCCTTGTTTTCCATGGGAGCGGTGAACCGCGTAAGTGACATAAAAATGAGGTCAAAACAGACGGTTAAATAGTATACCTCCATCTTTTGCAACACCTTCTTAAAGGGGGTTGGTATATTGTGACACCCTCTAAAGGAGGTGGTAATATTGCAGCCATGTAGATAGGGGCAGGAATTTATATTTGGTATGCATCTGTTAAGAAACCCAGTGCGCTTATCACTTTGGGTCGACTGGGCCTTTCTTAGTGAGACAATACATATCACAGACTGAGCGATGTGGGAGTTTATGTGGGTCGTGAATGCGCAGTTGCTTGAGTCCTCTCTCCACGTTCTCTTTAAATGCTTACAGCCTTCTTCTGTGAAGGTATGGCTTTTTCAAAGCCCCCATGTGAGAATTAAGGATAAATTGCAACGATTTAAGGTTAGCTTAGACTATTTATCCATAAATTGCTGTGTTAATTCTATCCAATCATTGATTATGATTTTGACTCTGCTTCCATAACGAACTGGTGTTTCATCCATAACGTTTCATCCATAACACTGCAAAAGGTCACTTTACACACAGCTGTTTTGCATACACGTGCATCGGAGAGGCACACTCAGCTGCAAGCCAAGACTGGAAATGCCAATACTGTGATGCTTCCAACACCATGGATCGGTTCAGGTCTACCCGCAGGTGCCAACGTCAGCACCACGTACCATCATGGCAGAGCCTAACAAAGCCTTCGGTGTTGGGGCGTGCAAAGTCACTGCCGCCGGCAGGTGGAGCAGAAAGGAGAAGGTGAGTTATTGCCAAACATACCCTGTGCCCCAGTGCCAATGTTGTTGAGTAATTGTATATGTGGCAGCAAAGTGGGCCTAATAAGCAACTGAGGAGATGACAGTCAGGCTGGCCATGAAGTGAATATAATAGGCCTACCTACTATCCAAACATACAGTACCGGTCAAAGGTTTGGACACACCTACTCATTCAAGGGTTTTTCTTTATTTGTACTATTTTCTGCATTGTAGCGTAAGAGTGAAAACATCAAAACTATTAAATAACACATATGGAATCATGTAGTACACAAAAAAAGTGGACACTCATTGTCTTGATGACAGCTTTGCACACTCTTGGTCTTCTCTCAACCAGCTTCACCTGGAATGCTTTTCCAACTCCCTTGAAGGAGTTCCCCCACATATGTTGAGCACTTGTTGGCCGCTTTTCCTTCATTCTGCGGTCCAACTCATCCCAAACCATCTCAATTGGGTTTAGTTTTGGTGATAGTGGAGGCCAGGTCATCTGATGCAGCAATCCATCACTCTCCTTCTTGGTAAAAAGCCCTCACACAGCCTGGAGGTGCATTTTAGGTCATTATCCAAATGATAGTCCCACTAAGCGCAAACCAGATGGGATGGTGTATCACTGCAGAATGCTGTGGTAGCCATGCTGGTTAAGTGTGTCTTGAATTCTAAATAAATCACTGACAGTGTCACCTGCAATGCACCCCCACACCATCACACCTCCTCCTCCATGCTTCACGATGGGAACCACAAATCATCCGTTCATCTACTCTGTGTCTCACAAAGACATGGCGGTTGGAACCAAACATCTCAAATTTGGACTCGTCAGACCAAAGGACAGATTTCCATCAGTCTAATGTCCATTGCTCGTATTACTTGGCCCAATCAGGTCTCTTCTTCTTATTGGTGTCCTTTAGTAGTGGCTTCTTTGCAGTAATTCAACCATGAAGGCCTGATTCACACAGTCTCCTCTGAACAGTTGATGTTGAGATATGTTTGTTACTTGAATTCTGTGAGGCATTTATTTGGGCTGCAATCTGAGGTGCAGTTATTCTAATGAACTTAACCTGTGCAGGGTCCTCCTTTCCTGAGGTGGTCCTCTTGAGAGCGAGTTTCATCATAGCGCTTGGTGTTTTTTTCGACTGCACTTGAAGAAACTTTCAAAGTTCTTGACATTTTCCAGATTGACTGACCTTCACGTCTTAAAGTAGTGATGGAATGTAATTTCTCTTTGCTTATTTGAGCTGTTTTTCCCATAATATGGACTTGGTCTTTTACCAAATAAGCCTATCTTCTGTATATCACCCCTACCTTGTCACAACACAACTGATTGGCTCAAACAGATTAAGAAGGAAATAAATCCCACAAATGAACTTTTAACAAGGCGCACCTGTTAATTGAAATGCATTACAGGTGACTACCTCATGAAGCTGGTTGAGAGAATGCCAAGAGTGTGCATAGCTGCCATCAATGCAAAGGGTGGCTTCTTTGAAGAATCTCAAATATAAAATATATTTTCATTTGTTTAACACCTTTTTGATTACTACATGATTCCATGTGTGTTATTTCATAGTTTTGATGTCTTCACTATTATTATACAAAGTAGAAAATAGGTTTTTTTTTTACTTGAATGAGTAGGTGTGTCCAAACTTTTGACTGGTACGGTATTTCAGAATTCAGAGAGTGTATTATAAGGATGTTATATCTACTTACGAGTTCTTATGACAGTTCACAGCCAGTGTTACAACACACTACAATGGTAGGCCTATATTAAGGCATTATAAATACATGTGCCTCATAGAAAGTTACCAAAAGTTGTTGTGAAAATACCCTCCCTTCTTAGCGTATCTAAGATAGTATTAGCAGAAAAAGTTCCAGCAAGCCAACTGTTACTCAGACAGACCTTATCAAAGCACTTTTCATATCAGGGATAATTACGCCCCAGATGTAGCCACTGAAAGATGTTAATGGTTACTGTGCAAACAACAACCACTCTAAAGACTAGCCCTCTGTGAGAACATCTAAACCTTAAGGTTTTTCATTGTATAATTCAAGTTACAACTCTACAGTGTTCAAAAGTAGTCAACTGTATTAGTGTTCATTTTCAACTCTTTGAGGTTACTGAAACTCCCCGAAAGCGAACACTTATAGGATTAAATGTAACACAAAAAAGTGTCTATATTGTTCCACACTACACAGAGGTAGTTAACACCGTGTGGTGTAGGACAATATAGACACTAATGATTTAACACTTGCTGTTTTGCTGTTTGATTAAAAACTATATTTGTTTTTAAGAAATCTTGAATTGTTGGGAAAGGGCTAGTGGTCAAGTCAGCATGGATGAAAAAGCAATTCATCTAGGACTCTACTCTAAAATTAACTTCAAGCTTTAAGATAACTACAGAAAAAAACAGTTAGAAAAAGCCCCTAATGTTCCCTCAAAAACTTGGCAGACAAAATGTCTGCCTCAGTCCAATTCTCTACCTCTCCCTAAGATAGCAATGAGAAATAATAATCTTTGGGTAATTTTATGTCTTATCCAAGGGCGGCATGTCATAATCAGTGCCTTGACACACTTCATGTAATGGCTGAGTTGGCCCTAGTGCCTAGAAAAAACTTGGTAACACTTTCTAGTGTTATAATTTACTGTAAGTATATCTTAAGGCATAACGCAATTTGAAAGTGTTGGTGCCTCATAGAAAGTGTTACCAAACGTTTCTACTTGGTGATTTGTGTTGTTGTTGTTTTTTAAAATTACATTTGTGTCCCTCTGTTTATACAGCAAAAATGGGTATTAATCACAATCAAAATATTTTTGTTGTTGTTGATATTTGAACTATATTTTACTTAAAGTGCATGCTCAACTTTTTAAATGCACCAACACCCTTTTATTCCAAAGTTGAGCAGTATAATTTTGATGATACACTTCCAACTCATGGTTTATTATAACCCTGCTAGGAGACAGTAAGGTTGCAGGTTGGTCTTCCTTGTTTTTACAATGAAACACATTCATGCCTCCTTGTTCAGGAGAGGTAAAGGTTGAGTGCTATATGAGGTCCTCCCCTCTAAAAAGACTGATGACCGTTTGCCAGTATCTATTTTCAGTGAATGAGTCAAACATCAATGGGTGGTGAATTTAAAAAAAAATTATAATAATAATTTTACCTTTATTTAACCAGGCAAGTCAGTTAAGAACACATTCTTATTTTCAATGACAGCCTGGGAACAGTGGATTAACTGCCTGTTCAGGGGCAGAACAACAGATTTGTACCTTGTCAGCTCAGGGGTTTGAACTCACAACCTTCCGGTTATTAGTCCAACGCTCTAACCACTAGGCTACGATTGTTGTCAACAGTTTTGATAAGGTGTTGCTGTTTATTATCATTACAGTCCAGGTATTTATGGTTTATGATGTAGGAGACATATTTCTGGTTTATGATTATTATGATATTATATTTATAATGTAGTATCATATATTTTTTAAATAAACTCTGAATATACCGTTGTATATGTTAGGCTAATAAGTTCACTCTTTATCCTAGTATAAAAAGTAAATTTGATGAAAGACATATTGCAAATTAACAAAGCTTCATTGCAGGTCGAAACACTTTCTATTTAATGATGAGAAGAATATTGGGAACATCAAATCATGAAATGTACCTAAGGACTTCATAACACATTCATAACTTAGAAACACATTCATAAGCAGTAAACATAACATGCATATGTAAACAACCACTTTAACTTTAACTGAAAATATAAAATAATGAGTGGTTATAGTTAATAATGATTTGAATGACAAAAACAACAACTAATTTGAAAAAAAACTGCACTCTTTGTTTCAACCTTATGAATGGGCCTTGGCCCTTAACGGTTGGCCATGCCCTCGTTATGCTGACGCCAGGGGTTGGGTTACTTTGGGCTACGTGTGGAGTGAGTTGGGGGGGTTGGGGGGTGTACCGTGCGTCGTCGCCATGCGACTCGACCAGAACGTCACACTGCAAACAAGAGTCAGACAATTTGCTATGTCGCGTTCAAACAGTATTGTATCTACTACGGAACTCAAAAGGAGCGCAAGTCACCGCATGATTCAATGATTTACCTGGGAGCCCCCGCTCTCCGGTTTCGTTTGTATTGTTTCAGGAGCCTTCTAAACTTGCACGGTAGAAGCGCGTGAAAAGACCTCGGTTTAAAGTGGCATTCGCTCTTGTATAAGCATGGAGAGAGAGAGCGTAAAGGAAAGGGCCGCCGGGACCGATTTGGACATGGACGAGCAGTATTGTGAGCTTTGTGGAAAGATGGAAAACCTGCTTAAATGTGGACGGTGTCGGAACTCTTTCTACTGTAGTAAAGAACACCAGAAAGCGGACTGGAAGAAGCACAAGCAGTTTTGTAAAGAGGCCGAGAAACCACAGAGTCAGCCACAGCCCGAATCAACACAACAGCCCGCACGGACTACGAAAGGAGGGCAAGACAAGCAGCTAAAAAAGAAAAGCACAGAACAAAAGAGTAAAACAGCTTCTCAGAGCACCACAAACACTGGGCTTTCAAATCCGCCTGCAGGTGGCGAAAGAATGAAAGATTTGATCACTTCAGCAACTCGCTCGGGTAGTGTGTCTGACAGCAAGCAGACTGGGGAAGGAATTAAACTCAGCTCTAAGACCAACGGACAAACGATGTCCCCCCCGCAAAAACTGGCTATGGACTATATTGTTCCATGTATGAATAAGCATGGCATTTGTGTTGTTGACAATTTCCTTGGAGAAGAGACTGGACTTAGCATTTTGGAGGATGTGAGAGCCCTCCACAAGACTGGTAAATTTACTGATGGGCAGTTGGTTAGTCAAAGAAGCGACTCCACTAAAGATATACGAGGAGACAAAATAACCTGGACTGAAGGAAGAGAACCTGGTTGTGAGAAGGTAGCCTTTCTCATGAGTCGCATGGACGACATGGTCCGACACTGTAATGGTAAACTGGGAAACTACAGAATAAATGGAAGGACGAAAGTAAGTAAACACTGAAAGTGAGTAGCACATTATTATTAGATTTTAACTTATTGAAATAGCTATTTATCTTCTCCAGGTAGGCATATTTAAAAGTTATGAAAGTCTTAAGCATTTATTTTTGCAGCAACATAATAATCATAATGTTGAAAACAATAATAAAATATTTTTAAATGTGTAATAATAATAATATGAATATGGTATCATATTAATTATACTATAAGAATATATAATACATATAATATTATAATAACAGATAGGCCTATTCTTAAAATAATATGGAATAAGCATAGGCCTATACAGTGCATTCGGAAAGTATTCAGAGCACTTGACTTTTTCCACATTTTGTTACTTTACAGATGTTCTAAAATTGATTAAATTGTTTTTTCCCTCATCAATCTACAATCTGCAAATGTATTAAAAAAAACGGAAGTATCACATTTACATGAGTATTAAGACCATTTACTCAGTACTTTGTTGACGCACCTTTGGCAGCGATTACAGCCTCGAGTCTTCTTGGGTATGACGCAACAAGCTTGACACACCTGTAGTTGGGGAGTTTCTCCCATTCATCTCTGCAGATCCTCTCAAGCTCTGTCAGGTTGGATGGGGAGCTTCGCTGCAAAGCTATTTTCAGGTCTCTCCAGACATGTTAGATCAGGTTCAAGTCCGGGTTCTGGCTGGGTCACTCAAGGACATTCAGAGACTTGGCTGTGTGCTTAGGGTTGTTGTCCTGTTGGAAGGTGAACCTTCACCCCAGTCTGATGTCCTAAGCGCTCTGGAACAGGTTTTCATCAAGGATCTCTCTGTACTTTGCTCTGTTCATCATTCCCTTGATCCTGCATTTTGGAAAACTCCAACAAGGCCTGATTGGTGGAGTGCTGCAGAGATGGTTGTCCTTCCGAAAGGTTCTCCCATCTCCACAGAAGAACTCTGGAGGTCTGTCAGAGTGACCATCGGGTTCTAGGTCTCCTCCCCGATCAAGGCCCTTCTCCCCCGATTGCTCAGTTTGGCTGGGCGGCCAGCTCTAGGAAGATTGTTGGTGGTTCCAAACTTCCATTTTAAGAATGATGGAGGCCACTGTTCTTGGGGACCTTCAATCTGCAGACATTTTTGCTCCGACATGAACTGGTCAACTGTGTGACCTTATATAGACAGGTGTGTGCCTTTACAAATTATGTCCAATCAATTGAATTTAAAACAGGGGGACGACAAGTTGTTGAAACATCTCAAGGATGATCAATGTTAACAGGATGCACAGGATGAGTTCAATTTCAAGTCTCATAGCAAAGGGTCTGAATACGTATGTAATTAAAGTATTTCTGGTTTTTATTTGTAATAAATTAGCATACATTTCTTAAAATTTGTTTTCACTTTGTCATTATGGGGTATTGTGGTGTAGATTGAGGAAGAAAAACATTACTTTAATACATTTTAGAATAAGGCTGTAACGTAATAAAATGTGGAAAAAGGCAAGGGGTCTGAAAACTTTCTGAATGCAATGTATGAACGAAAATTTGGAAAGTAGCCCTGATATGGACAGGAACCCGTGTCCCTGAGTCTGTCAGTCCAACACCTCACACCTTACACCAAGAGTTCTGAACGTACTAAGGAGCCTACACACACTACCCCCATCCTGCAGAGAGCTCACAAGCCCCCCCCCCCTTTCTCCAGCTGGTACCCAGTCAGGTCCCTGCGTCTGTCAGTCAAATAACAGTCATTTAATGGGGGGAAATAATAATTGAATAGTGCACATTGCATTCCAGTGGTGGAAAAAGTACTCAATTGTCATACTTGACTAAAAGTAAAGGTACCTTAATAGAAAATGACACAAGTAAAAGTGAAAGTCACCCAGTAAATTACAATGTTTTAAATATACTTAAGTATCAAAAGTAAATGTAATTGCTAAAATATACTTAATTATCAAAAGTAAAAGTGTAAATTATTTAAAATTCCTTATATTGAGCAATCCAGACAGCACAATTGTCAATGTTTTATTTATTTGATTTAGGGATAGCAAGGGGCACATTCTTTACAAACAAAGCATCTGTGTTTAGTGAGTCCGCCAGATCAGGGGCAGTAGGGATGACCAGGGAAAATGTATGGAGTAAAAAGTACATTATTTTCTTTAGGAATGTACTGAAGTAAGAGTTGTCAAAAATATTTACTGACCAAAAAATATAAATGCAACATGCAACAATTTCAAAGATTTTACTGAGTGACAGTTCAGTCAATTTAAATAAATTCATTAGGCCCTAATCTATGGATTTCACATGACTGGGCAGGGGTACAGCCATGGGTGGGCCTGGGAGGGCATAGGATTATTTTGGCAAAGGAGAAATGCTCACTAACAGGGATGTGAACTAAATTTGTGCACAACATTTGAGAGAAATACACTTTTTGTGCGTATGGAACATCTCTGGAATGCTTTATTTCAGCTCATGAAACATGGGATCAACACTTTACATGTTGCGTTTACTTTACTATTTACACTGGAAAAAATATATAAAGTACTTTAAAGTATTTTTTACTTAAGTACTTTACACCACTGCTTGAAACAAAACAAAATCAACAAAATTACTTGATTATTAAATTGTTTAATTCATTTAATATTACATACATTTATTAAGACTTAAACTATTACTACGATATGCTACTTTCCATAGGCTAGGATATTTGAGTCTTATGACAAAAAACAGAGAGAATGGGGTATTCCCTATTACTAAAGAGTCCAGATTCTCTTTCCCTCCATCACTACCTCCTTTTTCTTTGTAAGGACAATGCAGCTCTTTCATCCTAACGTATGTTTTTCAGTTTATTCATGAGGAAAGTGGTGGCAGGATTTGATTTCATGCAGTTATTGGCCGTATGTGCTTGGGGGACTACAGCACTACCAATGTGCCACACTCCCACACAACAACCTCTCCCTCTTAACACTAGAACCGCTGGGCCTCGAGGAACCCCGTTCAAGCGAATGAGGAGTGATTCTGTCTGCAACACTCTAACAGTGTAATTCATACATTTCATATATGATATGGCAACAATCATAATTTTATTGTGTTTATGAAGGCCTTGGGTAACATTAGAATATAATTGTTATTTTATTTCAAATAACACTACAGCATTTCCATTAGTTTATGTTACTGTATGTAAAAACAGAAAACACCCAAATTCAAGTGGTGAATCAATTTTATTTGTGGAGTTCCATTGTTACAACAATGAAACAGAAAGCATATGTGTTCGAACTCGGTAACAGCTTCTGTTTATAATGACAAAATAAAATAAATGACCCAACCACCAAGACACACAGTCAGCAAGATGCGTGGTCAAATGATTAAAACATCTGTAGCCTAAACATCATTATAAGCGACAAGTAACCTTGATAAATTGTAAAAATCATCAGAAAAGCAATAATGGCATTATAATGAATATAAGTGTCTATGACAGCAGTCAAAAATAGTTAATTATTGTCAGCTCATGCTCACATTGTGTGCGTCGTCACGCAATTGCATAATTTGGATTTTAATTTAGCTGTTATCGGTTGTCCAACAGTTGACAAAAATCTTCATACTTTTCACTTGCTTGACACACAGTGCATTCGAAAAGTATTCAGACCCCTTGACTTTTTCCACATTTGTTACGTTATAGCCTTATTGTAAAATGTATTAAATATATATTTTTTTAACCAATCTACACATAATACCCCATAATGAAAAGCAAAAACAGGTTTTTAGAAAGGTTTGCAAATGTATTAAAAATAAAAAACAGATACCTTATTTACGTAAGTATTCAGACCCTTTGCTGTGAGCTCCGAGACAGCATTGTGTCGAGGCGCAGATCTGGGGAAAGGTACCAAAACATTTCTGCATCATTAAAGGTCCCCAAGAACACAGTGACCTCCATCATTCTTAAATGGAAGAAGTTTTGAATCCACCAAGATTCTTCCTAGAGCTGGCCGCCCAGCCAAACTGAGCAATCGGAGGAGAACGTCCTTGGTTAGGGAGGTGGCCAAGAACCCGATGTTCACTCTGACAGAGCTCAGAGTTCCTCTGTGGAGATGAACCTTCCAGAAGGACAATCATCTCTGCAGCACTCCACCAATCAGGCCTTTATGGCAGAGTGGCTCGACGGAAGCCACTTCTCAGTAAAAGGAATTTGCCAAAAGGCACCTAAAGGACTCTCAGATTATGAGAAACAAGATTTTATGGTCAGATGAAACCAAGATTGAACTCTTTGGCCTGAATGCCAAGCGTCACGTCTGGAGGAAAACTGGCACCATTTCTACGGTGAAGCATGGTGGTGACAACATCATGCTGTGGGTATGTTTTTCAGCGGCAGGGACTGGGAGGCTAGTCAGGATAGAGGGAAAGATGAACGGAGCAAAGTACAGAGAGATCCTTGATGCAAACCTGCTCCAGAGCGCTCAGAACCTCAGCCTGGGGCGAAGGTTCAACTTCCAACAGGACAATGACCGCCAAGACAATGCATGAGACAATGCACGAGTGGCTTCAGTACAAGTCTCTGAATGTCCTTGAGTGCCCCAGCCAGAACCTAAAAATAGCTGTGCAGCGACGCTCCTCATCCAACCTGACAGAGCTGCAGAGAAGAATGTGAGAAACTCTCCAAATACAGGTGTGCCAAGCTTGTAGTGTCATACCCAAGAAGACTTGAGGCTGTAATCGCTGCCAAAGGTGCTTCAACTAAGTACTGAGTAAAGGGTCTGAATACTTATGTAAATGTGATATTTCAGGTTTTTTATTTTTTACATTTGCAAAAGTGTATAAAAACACTGCCATTGACAGTGGAGTGAAGAAATTGTCCATGGTGACATTTCGGTTTCGCTTTAGTTTCGAGTCAATTATTGGGGTGATGGGCATGGCAGGTAGCCTAGTAGTTAGAGCATTGTGCCAGTAACCGAAAGGTATGACAAGGTAAACATCTGTCGTTCTGCCCCTGAGCAAGGCTGTTCCCCGGGCGCCGAAGATGTGGATGTTGATTAAAGGTAATCCGCTGCACCACTCTGATTCAGAGGAGTTGGGTTAAATGCGGAAGACACATTTCAGTTGAAGGCATTCAGTTGTACAACTGACTGTCGGGAGAAGCAGGGGCAACGGGGGATAACCATTCTAACACTTATTTAGGAAAAGTCAAGAACGTAGGGGGCAGTCAAAAGTGTTTATCCTAAAACAGAAAGGATTCAGCGTTGGCTGGCCACTGACTATTCTTTACCCGTTGTCCGCCCTGAACAAGATTATACATGAATTTGGGAATGACAGCCAATCGCTCACGTCCAACTAACGGCGAGGGTGCGGCACACACCTGTGAGCAATGGTCGACCACAGACGGTGTTGGACTGATCGTTGGTTCCGATGCGTCCCCTACTTTATGATTGAGTTCCTGCCAGACTTTATTGCTTCATTACATGCCAGACCTTACTACGCTTGGATATGTATTTAACATATAAGCTAACCACATCATATGAAATAGCCATCTGATGCACAGTTAATGATGTGGCACACAACCATTGGTACACATCTAGTCGGGAAGGAACGCAACCTATACTTGTGTGTGAGATCATTCTTCACCCCTCCACCAGACAGAACTGTTCTAGGGTTATAATACAGTACTGTGTTATTCCTCCAGTCTATCCACACACACCAGTTGAACCACGCTGCTAGTATGCACTCATTAAGTCTAATCTCTTGGAAAACTTTGAAGACTTAACCATTCTATATACAGAGTTGGTGTGTACTGTTAACCAGTTGACAGGTGATGCAATTTTTACAAGACAATGGAAAATAATTAAATGCAAAGCAATTCGAATACCTCCGATTGAGTTGCATTGCTGCCCCTTGTGCCTCTCTCACCAGCTGTTAATGGTAATGGTACTGCCAAACTCTACTTCATTCCACAATCTGTCCCCCTCGGGAGGACTAATGCATCTGTTGTGGCCCTTATAGGTTCTCGCCAGGGGTTCATTGCAGTCCCCAGGCCCACAGCCAAACTGCTGTGTATCTTCTCTCTCTATTGTTCTGAACTCTCTGATATAAAAACTAGAGTCCATTTCTTTAAACAGGGACTTCCTGGCAGGCTGCACCCAATGCTACTGATAGGCTGTATTTGAGTCATCCATCGCCAGGACGACCTTCACATTTCCTGCATGCGAGGAACGTCCCTTTCACCGTCAGCTTTGCGCCCATGCCTCAAAAAGGTTGTGTTTTGTTTTAGAGGACAGTTGCCTTAAAGATACACAATGGAAGTTTAGTTTTGTCATTGTTTAAGTCAAATTTTGGCTTGGATGTTGTCTGCATGTTTCATATACGTTAATACATTCATTTCCTGTTTTATGAAATCACACATCCATTTAATAGTATTAGGGAAACAATGTATGCTTTTTCTCATGGTTGTGATGTGCCACTGTCCAATGAGGTCATTTCTGGACAATGGGTTATTTCTGTCCATTTAGGGTACTTCCTTTGGCTCAAGAGCACCTCCGGGCAGATGCTACATATAGCCTCTTTAAGTTGTTTGACCAATAGAGAAAAAAATACACTGATGTGTCAGTTACTGATGGGTTTTGTTTGGGTATGTGTATCTGAACCCTTTGAGCTGCTGTAGTTCTCTCCACACTGTTGCCTAGCAAGGTGACTTGTTTTGTCACAGCTGTGAAGAAGGACGACCCCTGATAGATTGACTGTTTGGACTGTAGATTGGAGGGCTTCCCTTATCAGGCCCTACACACAGACAGACGCACGCATGAAGCTCAACTTTGTGGAAAACAGTGCAGCTCTGCTTGCTTGTCACGCAAGCCCCAGATTCAAGGTCTGTGAACTTTATATCCGAGTGTCTAACCAAACCAAAAACGTCTAAACTACTCTGAGAATGTTGCTTTTGGAACCCTAACATGCTCTGTGTCTTGATGTGATGTATCTTCTATCAATAATGAGTCGTTCTGTTGTTGACGTGGGGAATGCAAACACAACATTTCACTACAAGCAAAGCCTGGCTTTTGTGGTTACTAGAATTGGTATCTGGTGTCAAGATCTCAAAGTAATATGAAATTACAGCAATAATACACTGGAAATAACACTATGGTATGATCTTAAAGGAAAACAATCCTCTACCTAGAGTACAGATAGGGCTTTAAAGAGAAATTTGATAGGAAGTAATCCGCCCTGCAAGCTTGTTTATTTTCTATAATAATTGGACGTTTGCCTCAGTCATTAGTTTGTGAGAAGCAGAGCAGTGTCCAGGCCTGAAGGTTTCATTTGAACACTTTCCGGGTGTTAGGCCTAAACAGTAGGAAAATAAACAGACTGACCATGATATTGTGCGGCGAGTATTCAGACTCCCCTGCAGTATCAGCTAACAAAAAACAAAAAAAAATACATTATTGTTTCCTTATTGATTGTTTTCCAGCCGTCCTTGGACCTGCCGTATCAGCTAACAAATAAAAAAATAATTACATTATTGTTTCCTAACTGATTGTTTTCCAGCGGTCAGAGGACTTTGCACAAATGCACTCTGTCAAGGTCTTAAAGGATAAGAAAATGTCCCCTTTCTGTGATTGCAAGGCTTTGACTTATTTGCCACCAAATATTGCACATCTATGTGTTGTCTCTTGTCACTATTTTGAAATATACATTATCACCCAAAGTGTTTGGAGCCTAACACGCTAAAGTTCTTGATTGATGGACTGTGACTTTTAAAATGTGTTCATTTATCAACACTTTTCAAAGTTTTAATTTAATGCTTTTCCAGATAATTATATGTACATGTTGAAAGTGTTTATTTGAACACTGTGGGTGTTAAAATTGCTTAGGAGATTTTCCTGTGTACTTTTCTGTTTGACAGTTCAAAGGACATGTCAACTGCAATTGATAGACTTATTCCGTTGGGAACAAATGGAAGATACTAGGCGATATTTGGAAAATGCACAACACCAGATACACTTTTGTACACATTCAAGGAAATTGGCAACAGTTCAATGCAGCTGGTCCCTGTGTCATCTGTGGCCGTGCACTACAACAGGATGTTTCCAGAAGCGCCGAAGCAGTACTTCCTGCAGACACTGATACAGGCAGCAGGGCCATGCTGGTTTCTCTGGCCATTAGCACAATAGCATGTTAGCACCTACTAGACAATGAGAAAATGCTCAAGTTACTAAGCAAATAATTGTACACTATCCCTTTCCCCTTAACATGGCCCATTGCATAAATTTGGGATCCACCTGTGCTTCCTAAAGAATCTTACTTATGGGGACCTACAAAATGCAGTGGTCCACACGTGGTAATGGGAAACTTATGGCATAATTCCTCCTGGTTGTCTATACTGGTTAACTCAGGCTTTATAAAAATTCCAAAAGCCTTTGGTGAGTTACAGGCTGCGTTAGGGTTGTTTGAACCAATCCTGGCAGTTTTCTCGCCATTTTTCTCCTGTCTAGGAAGAGCTATTGATTAATTTAGGGGCTTGTTTGGACAGGCAGCGATGCAACGGGTTGACCCTCACAGGCTAAGGAGATAAAGGCTAATGGGTGCTAAAACAGCAACTTAGGGAATGTAAACAAAACAGGCTGAGAACAGGGTCAGCGTCCAATAAGAAACACACATTTTAATTTTTCGTGGCAAAAATTGTTTTCCGTTGCGAGCACGACCCTGGTGTCTCTGGGTCTGTCAGCCTATACTTCCTCCCTGGTGGTGGGTCGGTGCTGGAGCTCTAGGAAATGCCCAATGCCTCTCTTTACATTCTAAGGTGGAGGAGATGCACAGACTAAGGAGAGACGGTTTTCCCCCGTTGTTTTAATTCAGAAGACCAAGGCTGCTC
Source organism: Oncorhynchus keta (assembly GCF_023373465.1). Taxonomy (NCBI): domain Eukaryota; kingdom Metazoa; phylum Chordata; class Actinopteri; order Salmoniformes; family Salmonidae; genus Oncorhynchus; species Oncorhynchus keta. The sequence goes on along the minus strand of NC_068452.1, from coordinate 13,292,756 downwards.
CAGTCGCCCAGAACTCACAGTGGCTCTGTAGACTCCCCGTGGAAAGTCCCCCTCAGTACAGTCGGAAACTGACAGGAAATAAGAGTTTTATGTTACTCTGTTTGAGAGGTTATTTAAGAAATGTTCACATCATAGCAACGTCCTTTTTTTTATTATCCTTGAGTGCTTGAACTCCTTATCTGTGCTGAAGCTCGTATGTGAAAACCAAATTAATCCTGGTCCAAATGGGTTCTCATGTGCTTCTGAAATAACGTTGCTTTACCAATGGTTCAAGTGGGGCTACCGACTTTCGTCTCCAGCTGCACAGAAAGCTTTGATATGATGGCACGACTTGTTGTAGCAAATTCTTACAGTAGTGCAATACTCTTCTGTCGTGATCTTAGGGGACCCACAGCTTTTGCACATTCACGCCCCTGATAAGTTTTAATGTGGTGTGTTTAGCTCTGGGATAGAACTTAAATGTCCACACCCTTGGTGGTCCCCAGGACCTCAATTGTAGAACACTGCCATAAAGAAGAGCATATTTATTGACTATGATTGAATTGGATATTGCATGCAATTTCAAACATGGATGAGTTGCTCCCTGTTATAAGTGAAGTTGCATTGAAAGAGTGAAAATAGTTGCTTTTTAAAACAGCTGCTTTAAGTAAATCTAGCTTAAGGCATAAAACAGTGCACAACCGACGTGAAAGTCAGTCTCACTTTAAAAGGTCACTTTGAAGGCAGTTCAGGTCCTCCATCTCAAACAACACTAAGTGCCCGTGTCATACAGTAACTCATTAAACGTAAACTGCACACTGCGGGGGTTGTGCATGACCCGTCTCAATCCTCAATTGGCTCGCTAACCTCCCTCCCTTTGACCATAACATATGTGTTTACTCCAACACCGGTTGAGCCTGGCCTGGATGCTCTTCTAGTGCCAGGGCAGGTCCCCACTCCCCGCTAGAGGAACAGCAGCCAGCTAGAAGACAGACAGGCAGCCTCACGCACCGCACGTAGCGCGATCATTAAAATAAATCCTGTCTGGATGGGCTCCAGCTGCCGACACAGCCACCGCCGAGTTTAGATCAGTTCAGCCACTCTTCACCCTGGAGTAACTTGGGCAGTATACCGTTTAAACCGTGTACTGCAGTGGAGGCTGCTGAAGGGAGGACTGCTCATAATAATTGCTGGAACGCAACAAATGGAATGGCATCGAACACATGGAAAGAATGTGTTTGATGTATTTGATACCGTTCCTGTCACGTCCGCTCCCCCTCTCCGGTGCTCGAGGTCACCAGTTCACTCATCATTACGTACACCTGCCACCATCATTACACGTACCTGTGCTTAATTATGGGACTCACCTGGACTCTATCACGTCATTTACCTCATTTACCAAGTCAGCATTGATGTTATGTTTCTCCTGTCCAGACGCTGGTCTTGCTTTGTTTCATGTCTATTTATTATTAAATCCACACCCTGTACTTTCAATTCGCGCCCGGCGTCTCTTCTTACAGAACCATTACAGAATCCTGACTCACCAATTGGAAGCAGAGTTTTATTGTTATTTATTTATTTTTTGTTGGTGACATTGGGTCTGGGTGCCGCTACCGACACAATCAGGGATGCCTCAGCTGGCTTGAGAGTTTCGCAAGCCTCGGCCGGCTCGTCGGGCTCCCACACCTCGGCCGGCCCGCCAGGCTCGCTCAGGTAGAACGCCAGGTGTCACCCCTAGAGGACGGGGTACTGCTCGAGGATACCAGTTCACTCATTACGCACACTTGCCACAATCGTTACGCTCTCCTGCGCTTAATTATGGGACTCACCTGGACTCCATCATGTCATTTACCTCCCCTATATTTGTCACTTCCTCAGTTTCATTCCCGAGTCAGCATTGATGTTAATGTTTCTCATGTCCAGATGCTGTTCTTGTTTTGTTTCATGTCAATTTATTATTAAATCCACACCCTGTACTTGCATCTCGTCACCCAGCGTCTGTTGTTACAGAACCGCTATAATTCCACTAATTCCGCTCCAGCCATTAACACAAGCCAGTCCTCCCCAATTAATGTGCCACCAACCTCCTGTGGTATACCCAGGGTATTGGACAAAGCGACAGGATGGTTTTTCAATACTGTCAACAATTTCTATTAAGTTTTCAATAAATGTGAATATTTGTACCTCCCTGCAGTCAACTTGTGTTATATGTTAGGAGATAAAGCAGATTGAGTTCTTCATTTTACCTGTCAAATTATGAAGCTTACCATATTTCCCCAGAACAGATGAGCCAGGCGTGTGTTTATTTTTAAATAGCACAGCAGGAGCTGGTGAGTCCATAGCGTTCTATGTATATCGGCGAGTCTCAGTTGTGTGGCGCACATGAGGTGATGAAGTTATGCTTGCATGTAATTCACCAGATATCTTATAATGCCTTTCTGCCGGAAGTCAAACTCTGGATGAGTTATTTGCACAGCTACATTTCTTCCCCTGTGCTTCCTATTAGCATTTTCTTCCCTCCTCCGTTTTTCTCCCATCTGCTCAGTGTTCACATGCTGCTCTTCCTTCAGAAAAGCATGCATCAGAACTTTGTTCATTTGCACAATTTCTCTTATTTCTCTTATTACACAATTTCTCTTGACTTTCGGTAACTTTATGAGCTCGATTTCCCTTTGCAATTAGTTTGTTTGTTTTTCACTCATTAGCAGTTAGCAGTGTCTTTGATTTTTTTTTTGTGCTAATGTTGTTAGCATTCCGGTGATAGAAGGCCAATTAGCTTTTCTTGCGTTTTTAGCTCCCGCTTGTGTGCTATGCCGGTAATATCCCGGAATGAGAGAAGGATGGTATCACGATATGAAAATCTGGATACTACCCAACCCTACTCTGGAGGTGGCGCGTGTGAGAGATCGAGCAGGATGAGAGAGCAGCAGACCATTCTTACGCACACACTGACACACTCACTGAGGTGCATTCACACAGACACACACTCATTTTCAAACCATGCAATTACACAGAAAGACTGAAATATGCACAGACACACAAACACAGGAATACTCAGACATTTACACTCAGATACAGATACACTCACTCCAAGTGTGCAAGACTGGAGTGTTGAAGTGTATTGTGCGCAATGCCTACAAGTGCAATATAGCCTATTCCATTTATGTGGCCTTATACAGTTCAGAGCTGTGACCCATTTATGCATTGTGCCTACAGTAAGCGAGTACCTCGCTCCAATACATTTCTATTCCATAACGCATACATTGGCTTTATCACGTCTGCTTGCAGCAGTGCGGAAGACAATGTAACTGATCACCAACTTTGTTAACATAAAGGGTTCATTAAACATCTGGAAATTAAAGTAACGAGCAGAAATTTCAGGTCACAGTTACCAAATTACTCTCAACCCCCATAACAGTCTTGTTATGCATATTAAGTGCTTACAGTATAAGATGTTTCTTGTATTTTGTAGACTGCTGTTGTATCATAGTAAGGTATGTGTAGGGTTGCAACATTCTTGGAACTTTGAATCAATTCTCTGGTTTTCCCAAAATCTCAGTTGGAGGATTCCCAGATTCAGGAGCGAATAAGCAGAAAATCCATAATCCTCCAAACAGGATTTCTAGAAAACCAGGGAAGTTATTGAAAGTTTCCAGAATTTTGCAACCCCAGGTCTAGTATGGGCACTGTCTGTATGAAGGCGGTATGGCTGCCAACCCCCTCACCCGCCCTTCTCTCCATTCACATGCCCTCTCTCGATGGAAATCGCTCTTGCACAGCACTAATGGTTGATATAATCGATTGTGGGGGCTGTCATCTGTCACACACACACACACACACACACACACACACACACACACACACACACACACACACACACACACACACACACACACACACACACACACACACACACCTATGGTCACCACTGCCTATACCAGTTAGACTCAAGGCCTGACCCAGAGCGCCGGTGACCGATTTCGTGACCTCCGACCCCCTTTCCTCCCTTTGATTTCCTTTCTTTTGCGTGCGGGCCTCTCTTAAATAAAAAGACGAGGGGGTTTCCACCATCTGGAAATGACCCTGGCAGAGCGGCGTGAACGTGAGACGTGCAGAACATCCTGGTGGTTAACAGCCTCCTGTCCCCGTCCCCCTCTCCCCTCAGCTCATCTCACCCCTCCGTCCTCCTCCCTCCTCCACAGATGGAAAAGAGATCAGAAGGCCTTCCAGGTCACAAATAAACACATACAGAGAGACAATAAACACATACAGCGATCTGAGGAAAACGACAGTGTAAGCAGTCTCATGTCATAGTATCATACAGTCAGTCCTGTGGGGTGGTGAATTACACTCTGGCCCTTGTTGACAGTCTAAGGACCTATCGGAATTCTGTTATTAGTTTAGCATAGTTATGATTATTGTAGAACATAATTGAAGAGGACTTGCTATAGGAACTTGACAGGGATATTGTTTGGAAAGCAGGTCGAATTCAGAGTGTTGTCAGATTGTATACTTTGGAATTGAATGGTAACAGATTTGAAGCATCAATGTCTTCTGTTTCTGTGATTAGATATGAAATATATACGGTAACACTTTATTTGGATAGTCCAAAGTAAGTGGTTTGTATATGATTTGTAGATGTTCAGTAGTTGACAGTTCAATAACTGTCAACAACATTTCAACTAACTATCCACTAACCCTAGCCCTAATCTTAACCTTAGCAAGCAATTGCTTATCAACAGATAGTTGCCCCCCATGATTAAATTAGTCCCCTTCCGTCAGTATGTTTGTTCACCACACATGATTTCTCAGGCACCACTGGACTGATTTTGATGAAAATTTGCGTGAATGATGTGTCTTGCCATAGAGATCCAGCATTTACAAAATTACACTGATTGTCCAGATGGTGGCGCTTTAACAAGCTAGTTCAAATTTGCCTCAGGAACCCAGGGATTTTCCACCCTTTAGAATGTTGTGAAAAACACTTAAAATGCAACTCACGCAAAAAATGTGGCATCTATGGACAAGTCTCAACACAATATTTTCCTAAAACAACATGAAATTTGGCACACACGCTCAGGGATATGAGTCTAGCTAACCCATGCGATATCTCAGACACCACTGGCCCGATTTTGATTCAACTTGGGTGAATGATGCATCTTGCCACAGAGATCTGTCATTTACAAAATGACACTAATTGAACCAAGGGGGGTGCGGCATCATTCATGGGGGACGACATGTTTACTGTTGCCTTATTTGACCATCTGTACTTTCAAGTTTCAAGTTGTATTGTCACATGCACAAGTACAGTGAAATGCCTTTTTTGCAAGCTCTTTCCTAACAATGAATGAATCAATATCAGAGCACAGTGCCATCTCTTTTGATATGGAGATCATCTATATGGGACTATCCAAATAAAGTCTGACAAAATATACTACTTTGTGACTACTCAATTGTAGCCTATGTCCTTGGAAGTACTATACATCTCCAATGACTGAGCAAAATACACGTGTGTGTGCGTGTGTGTGTGTGTGTCTCCACTTTGGCCCGGTCCCATGGCAATACCCGAGAACCAAAAGGATGTATCCATTTATAAAAATAAATAAATAAAGAGGATGTATCTGTGTATAAAAATAATCCAGCTGGCTTTTTTTCTTCTTCCCACCCACGGTTTATTACGTAACAACTTGTGCGTGTGACCCAGAGACCGACATAATAAATCATTGTTTTCTAACACTTGAAGTAAAGGCCAGTCCGATGACACAGCAAAAACAACTTGGCTACTCCAATTAGCCTCTTTCCTTTCAAATCAGCCCAGCAAGCGTGTCAATCTCCTCTCTGCCTCGTCTTTCACATATCAGCAATTATGAATAACAAGCTCCCCTTTTTGTTTGTGATTCTCTTTTTTGTTAGCATGCATTGAATGGGAATAATTTTGTATATACGTTTTATACACATATGAATTTCAACAGCAGTATTATCAATTATGAATCAATGAGACTTCTTAAATGACATGACAATATCATAATAGGAAATATGGTGTTCTGTTATATGCTTTACCAGAGTGTAGCCTAATCATGGAGGCAAGTATTCTGAAGTGACATAGAATAGCCTGTTAAAAGGGGTCACTTTAACCAATTGGCTATGCGTTAATCATTTGTTGTGAAACGCATTGTAATGATTGTCACAAAATGTATTTAAAAATGAATTTGGAAGCAACAGCCAAGCAACTGAATTGCATCTGCAATGATATCCTCAACCGGTGTAATTTATTGCTGACTTGAATGGACATCTCAGAAGTAGGTGTTGAAAGTATGTCTACTGTTGGGACGCATTTTTATCTTGTGACAACTTTTACAACACTGTCAAAATGGCTACCCAAAATATTTCCTCCTAACATGTCCTTCTCATGTTCTTTTTCAGGCCATGGTGGCCTGTTACCCAGGCAACGGGACTGGGTATGTACGTCATGTGGATAACCCTAACGGCGATGGGAGATGTGTAACGTGTATTTACTATCTCAATAAAGACTGGGAGGCTAAGGTATGTCAATACAATGAACTGAAAGCAAACTTTATGTCCAATATTTAGTTGATTTTTCAAATGTTTTCTCTGCTGGGAACAACACTGTGGCTTTGTATATTGACTTTGTTAATTCCATTTGTTTGTTAATTCCATGCCATCATTGTCAATAAGAATTTGTTCTTAACTGACCTGCCTAGTTAAATAAATTCCATGCTGTCATTGTAAATAAGAATTTGTTCTTAACTGACCTGCCTAGTTAAATACATTCCATGCCAGTCACACTTCAGTCACCCTTTAGAGGTCAGTTTCTGGATGTACTTCCAAAGTTCACCAACCAGCCCACTAAATCAGTTTATGCGGATGGGAGAAGTGTTGATCGATAAAGTGAGGGAAAGTGGGGTGTCTAAACAGGTACTGACACGCTATGGATGAATCCCACACATACTGTACAATGACTCCATTGCCTGGCTTCTGAAACTCCTTGCTCCAGAAACCAGTGGGTTGGGCCAGAGCCAGAAGTCATTTTGAAAATGTATCATTGGCTTTGATACTCTGATTGGTTAGAGATGATCCAATCACTGATGACTTTGTTTTGTAAAGCACCCCTCATTTTGACGTCACCACAGACGACTTTAACAATGGCAGCCTGACTGAAGTGTGTAGTAAATGATAGAGCAGCGAAAGAACTCAGTTTGAGTCGTCAGGTAACTGACTCCATACCATATGTATGGTGTCCATATAAGGACAGCCTCTGATGGACACCAACACCTTGTGAATCTGTTCTAATATGGCAACCATACATGCTACAGTGTGACAAGTGATGACAAAAGCACGGCTGGAGTCCTGTTGGGACGGAAAACATGTAATGGACACAGTCTGCATCATTTACAGCTAATTACATTTTCATGTAATTGCACAAATAATGCTCACAATCCCACACACACACAGGCATTCATGCACCAAAGGAAGTGGCAGTAACTGCTAGAACCAACCCCAGGGCGGCTACCACTAGAACATTGTGATTGCAGGTGGAAACTATGCTGGAATGGGGATGACAGGCAGGCAGCTCCTCTCACACTCCCACTCGGACATTGTGGGCCTTAATTCTAACCCGATAGCGCCCTCCCTTCTCTTTTCCCCTGATCTTTGCCTTTGCTGACCCTCCTCTCAGATCTGAAAGAATGAACATGAATAAGGGGATAGGGAGTTATCAGTTTGGAATCCGCTAGTGGGGTCGTATAGTAGGGCTGCAGCCAAGGTCCTAGTAAGACTCAACAGAAGAGAAGCTGTCAGTCTCACTGACCTACAGGCCTGGTGTAAGATTAGCAGCTAATTATGAAATTAGGACCACTTAGAGATTTTACCTGGGTCATGTTCAGTAAGGAGAAAAAGGAGTGAAACAAGGAACTACCTAAACTTTTGCAATAAGGACACAGATTTGAATTTACTGTTGTTTAATTTGCCTATGGTGTGCCCTATTGAGCACGACAGTAAACTTGCAAATGCCTCACCATCGGACACCCAAAACATTTTGTTGTAGCCCTAAACCAGCACACCTGATTCAACTAATCAAGGGCTTGATGATTAGTTGACGAGTTAAATCAGGTGTGCTAGCTCTGGAATATCACATACATGGAATTGCTGGAGGTCTCCGTGGAATGCTGGAGAAGTTGATAGCAGCTGAGGTTCTATCAATAGATGCATCATCAGTGTTTCCGTCATCCAGTACCCCCGGACAAGCACACCTGATTCAACTTGTCAACTAATCATCAAGCCCTCAATTAGTTGAATTAGGTGAGTTTGTCCAGGGCTACAACAAGAATGTGTGCTGTTGAGGACCAGGGGTTGGGAATTATTTAAAAAACAATACCTGAGAACTGGGAATTATTGTCAGACAGCTCCCGTCAAGGGCTGTTCTGAGACCCTAGGTGAAGCCAAGGGCCGGGATACAGCCCTTGGAGGGAGTTGTCACATGATCATTTCTGGGTATGTGGGCATTATTGCTTTTAGAAAATGTTTGCCAACATATTTATAAAAATATTAATTACAAGTAAATTTGGTTTTGCATTTTGAAATTGCTCCCCTGGCTGGCTGGTCTTTAGTTATTTTCTCATGTTTTTACCCAGTCCTTAATTCAAATAATTATATTCCTTCAACATAGCTATGCTAAACCAAATCATTGGCATTGTAGCTAGTTAGCAGAGATTCAATGATGATGAGTAATGATTTAATAAATATCCAATAGGCTAGTTGGTGATGTTAATAGTGACGTTTTCCGTTGATGGCACACGAATGGAAGAACTGGTCGTGAGTTATTTTCTCATGTTTTGGCCCAGTCGTTAATTCTATTCATTCGACGTTGCTATGCTTAACAAATCGTTGACATGTAGATAGCATTCGATGATGAGAGACAAGAACTTCAATAAATAAGGATTTAATAAATATTAATACATATCCCACAATGCGCTGGTTAATGACGGAATCGAATTCTGAGTGTTTACGGTTTCCATGGTAAATTATTAGGTTCACGTTCGTTCTTGGGCTAGATAGCCTACTGGCTGGCACATGAGAGATCGCATTTGTCAATTGATCAAATGATACATTGTTGCACATGACGCAGACAACTGTTGCAAACCAAATAGTATTTTTTCCCCAAGGGAGATTAAGTTTATGAATTTCCTGCCTGGGCTGCGGGACAGTGGAATTAACATGTCATGGTATATTGCGGGAGTTGTTGTCCCACAGATCAACCAATCAGCATCCAGGATCCAAACAACCTGTTTTTATAATGATCTACATTAGGAACTCTACTAAGAGGTAGATAATTCCAGTGGGTCTTAATAGCTGCTAATACACTGAAGAAAAATATAAACGCAACATGCAACAATTTCAAAGATTTTACTGAGTTACAGTTCATATAAGGAAATCTGTCAATTGAAATAAATAAATAAGGCCCTAATCTATGGATTTCACATGACTGAGGAATATAGATACCTTAAAAGAAAGGGAGTGGATCACATTTTCCCTCATGCAGGGCAACACATCTCCTTCGCATAGAGTTGATCAGGCTGTTGATTGTGGCATGTGGAATGTTGTCCCACTCTTCTTCAATGGCTGTGCGAAGTTGCTGGATATTGGCTGGAACACACTGTCGTACACGTCGATCTAGAGCATTCCAAACATGCTCAATGGGTGACATGGCTGGTGAGTATGCAGGCCATGTAAAACTGGGACCTTTTCAGCTTCCAGGAATTGTGTGCAGGTCCTTGTGACATGGGGCCGTGCTTTATTGTGCTGAAACATGAGGTGATGCCGGTGGATGAATGGCACGACAATGGGACTCAGGATCTTATCACGGTATCTCTGTGCATTCAAATTGCAATCAATAAAATGCAATTGTTTTCGTTGTCCCGATCTTATGCCTGCAAACCGCTCGCCCACACGACACCATACACACTGTCTGCCATCTACCCGGTAGTCATCCATGAAGTCGGTTACGACTTCCGAACTGCAAGACCTTGGTGAGGACGACAAGCACAAAGATAAGCTTCATTGAGATGGTTTCTGACAGAAATTCTTCGGTTGTGCAAATCCACAGTTTCATTGGCTGGTCTCAGACGATCCCGCAAGTGATGAAGCCGGATGTGGGGTCCTGGGCTGGCATGGTTACACGTGGTCTGCGGTTCTGAGGTCGGTTGGATGTGCTGCCAAATTCTCTAAAACAACAACACAACACATTTTAGAGTGGACTTTTATTGTCCCCAGCACAAGGTGCACCTGATCATGCTGTTTAATCAGCTTCTTAATATGCCACACATGTCAGGTTGGTGGATTATCTTGACAAATTAGAAATGCTCACTAATAACAGCGATGTAAGAAAATGTGTGCCAAAATGTGAGAGAAATAAGCTTTTTGTGCATATGGAAAATGTCTGGGATATTTTGTTTCTGCTCATGAAACATGGGACCAACACTTGTTGCAATTATATTTTTGTTCAGTTTATTTCAGAGCACATAGTAGGATGTTAGATTACACCATGACTTGGTCTGTGCCATCTATAGCAGTGTTAATCCTGGTCCTTGGGACCCAAAGGGGTGCACATTTTAGTTGTTGCCCTAGCACTACACAAATCCACTAATCAAAGGTTAGAGGATGAGTTGATTAGTGGAATGACATGTGTAGTGCTAGGCCAAAGCAAAAATGTCCAGCCCTTTGGGTCTCCACAAACAGGTTTTAAGAAATACTCATCTACAATATAGGATTATTAACAGATCAAGTTTCTAAAAGGAGGCCTGGGTAAGCCCAGATGTGCCTTCAGTTATGGATAAAGAGACTTTATAAAACAAACTGCTGGACGAATTAGAAAGTGTGTGTTTAGTGCCATTTACACCATGCAGATCCTCGGGGTGTTTTCACACTTGGTCCCTTTCAGACTATTTTTGTGAACTCAGTGCGGTTCCCTTGATTTTGTTGGTGCAGTGTGAACACTCTAAAGGAACTCAGACCCCTCAAATGAGCCCCCATATGGAAATACATAAAAATGTTATATCAATAATTGTCTTTATTTATATCAATAATTGAATTTCTTATATTAGTAATTTAATTTTATATTCCACAAAATATTTATTGATATAAAATTGCTTTTTATATCAATATATATATATATATTTTTTTTATTCATATGAAATGTTTTATTATTTGTATAATTTGATTTTTGATATCAATAAATCATTTTTTGATATCAATAATTCTATGATAATGACCTTCATGTGGGCAGGATCACATTTGCATGCTGCTACATACGTTCTCTGCTCCCAACAGGAAGACACAGCAACATGGTTGCACGTGTATTTCTCCAAGTTAAGAGTGTTGCAGCAAAGATGCGCAGGAAGCCGTGACCCTAACCCTGTTGCTACAGTAATATTCACATTATGTAGGCCTAAGCACAACTCTTCTGGCGCTGTTGAGGAGCAGCAGTGGATAGTATTTTCAGGGAGGAAAAAAGTTTGTCTGCTGGGGGAATCGAACTCACAAACACCAGTTTCTCCAATGAATCCTATTGGGAGTTATTGATATATATAAAAAAATATATAAAAAATTCAATGAATACATGTTAAAACAGCTTTCCATAGCCCACGTGATCTCGAGAGGTTGCTTGAATTACGGGGGTCCGGTTCCCTTTTTTAGGGCAATGTGAGCTCCTCAGGTTCGCTTGTCATTATTCCTGAACCACACTAGGCTAATGCAACACAGTTTCCCCTGACATTGGTGCCACAAGAGAGAGATGGTGCAGGTTGGCAAAAAAAGTGCTGTTTTTTATATTGATTAGCGATTGTCAAGGATGCACAGAAAACCAAAATAATTGTGTTAACAAATAATATGTTTTAGTTAAGATTATTTGTTTGCAATATGTGATCTATAGGCTAAGAGAGCTTCATAAGCTGTTTATTCAACATCATATTTGGTGAGAATCACAACATAGGGTCCAAAATCAATTCTAGCTCTTAAGGGAGCAGTAGCCTACATTGGGTGTACAATTTTGAATGAAAGCATTATTTAATCTGCAGTTATTCTTTTGCTATTTATTTTATTTTTTTACACATTTTGTTGTTACAGCCTGAATTAAAAATGTTTTAAATTTAGATTTTTCAAAGTGGAATTATATTTTGCCAAAATTTTTGCAAATGTATAAAAAATGAAAAGTTAACACGTGAGTCTATAAGTATTCAACCCCAGTGTTTAACATTTTTGAATGAATACCTAATCTCTATACCCCACACATACAATTACCTGTAATGTCCCTTCAGTCGATTAGTGAATTTCAAACACAGATTCAACCATAAAGGCCAGGAAGGTTGCAGGAGAGGAAGGAAACCACTCAGGTATTTCTCACCATGAGGCCAATGGTGACTAAAACAGTTAGAGTTTAATGTCTGTGATAGGAGAAAACTGAGGATAGATCAACAACATTGTAGTTACTCCACAATACTAACCTAATTGATAGAGTGAAAAGAAGACAAGCTGTACAGAATAAAAAAATTTAAGCATCCTGTTTGCAACAAACTTTTGGTCCTGAATCAAAAATCCAATACAACACGTTACTGAGTACCACTCTCCATATTTTCGAGCATAGCGGTGGCTGCATCATGTTATGGGTATGCTTGTAATTGTTAAAGACTGAGGAGTTTTTCAGAATAAAAAACAAACGGAATGGAGCTAAGCGCAAGCAAAATCCTGGTTCAGTCTGCTTTCCCCCAGACACTGGAAGATGTATTCACCTTTCAGCAGGACAATAACTTAAAACACAAGGCCAAATCGACACTGGAGTTGCTTACGAAAACAGGGAATGTTCCTGAGTGGCCGAGTTACAGTTTTGACTTAAATCTGCTTGAAAATCTATGGCAATACCTACAAATAGTTTTCTAGCAATGATCAACAATCAATTTGACAGAGCTTTAAGAATTTTGAAAAGAATAATGGGCAAATGTTGCACAATCTAGGTGTGGAAACATCTTAGAGACTTACCCAGAAAGACACTCAGCTCTAATATTTTGTGTAGATCCTTTGACACAAAATGACAATTAAATCCCACAATTTAATCCCACTTTGTAACACAACAAAATGTGGAAAATGTCAAGGAGTGTGGATACTTTCTGAAGGCACATGTTAATAGTATCTTCTGATAAAATTGATTGTCTAATCTTTTAACTAAATGCAATCTATTAGCGTCCAATATGTATGTAGGCTGTCTGATAACTGTCCGACAACACCCTGAGTGCATTGAGTGAATGTTAGAAAAAGTTATTGGTTCCTTTCGAAACATATCAATTTCAATGCAAAGAGGACTCGGATCACAGAATAGGTGACATGAACTGGCAAAGTAGTTGAGTTCTCATTTTAAAGGCAGGGGCAGTGTGAATACAAAGATAACTGAGTTATTTAGCTTATCCAAGAGTTCACTTTAAAGAGGACTATGTGAAAACACCCTCAAAGAGTAGAAACCATGTTGTAGACCGATTGTTACCTGGTACATATTAAAAATAAGTTACGGTACTTCCACATTTTCAGTTAACTTTATAAGCTGACAGTGGGTAACAAAATTGGAGGCATAGTTGGGATTACTATGAAGGAAAACAGCCAAGAGGACACAAGTTAAGGTACCCAGAGAGTACAGACCACTGATTTACAAATACCTAAACAATGAATAGAGAGAGTATTTTTTAGCAAATCTATTATCACATAGAGTAAACTAAAAGTGATAAAGGTATTGATTTTCAATCATGTAAGCATGAGGTATCATTTGCCCTTTTTTAATTGTATTTATTTATTTCACCTTTATTTAACCAGGTAGGCCAGTTGAGAACAAATTCTCATTTACAACTGCAACCTGGCCAAGATAAAGCATAGCAGTGTGACAAAAACAACAACACAGAGTTACACATAAACAAACGTACAGTCAGAAAGAATCTATGTACAGTGTGTGCAAATGTAGAAGAGTAGGGAGGTAGGCAATAAATAGGCCATAGAGATGAAAATAATTACAATTTAGCATTAACACTGAAGTGATAGATGTGCAGATGATGCTGTGCAAGTAGAGATACTGGGTTGCAAAACAGCAAGAGGGTAAGTAATAATATTGGGATGAGGTAGTCAGGTGTGCTATTTACAGATTAGCTGTGTACAGGTACAGTGATCGGTAAGCTGCTCTGACAGCTTATGCTTAAAGTTAGAGAGGGAGATAAAACATCCCCTTTTACGAGGGAATGTTTGGCGGCATGAGTGAAGGCTTTGTTATAGGAATAGGAAGCCGATTCTAGATTTAGTTTGGATTGGAGATTCTTAATGTGAGTCTGGAAGGAGAGTTTGCAGTCTAACCAGACACATAGGCATTTGTAGTTGTCCATATATTCTAGGTCAGAACCGTCCAGAGTAGTGATGCTAGTCGGGCGGGAGGGTGCAGGTAGCAATCGATTGAAGAGCATGCACTTAGTTTTACTTGCTCGGAAACCAGATTGCATAGTGGAGAAGGTACAGTGGGATTCGAAATGGATGGTGATCTGTTTATTAACTTTGCTTTCAAAGATTTTTAGAAAGGCAGGGCAGATGGATATAGGTTTATAACAGTTTGGGTCTAAGGTGAAGAGGGGGATGACCGCGGCAGCTTTCCAATCTTTGGGGATCTCAGACGAATAGGCTAGTAATAGGGGTTGCAGCTTTTTCGGCGGATAATTTTAGAAACAGAGGGTCCAGATTGTCTAGCCCAGCTGATTTGAAGGGATCCAGATTTTGCAGCTCTTTCAGAACATCAGCTGTTTGGATTTGGGTGAAGCAGAAATGGGGGAGGGGGGTTGGGCAAGTTTGCTGCAGGGGGTGCTGGGGTGTTGGCCGGGGTAGGGGTAGCCAGGTGGAAAGCATGGCCAGCCGTGGTAAACTGCTTATTGAAATGATTGATTATCGTAGATTTATCTGTGGTGACAGTGTTTCCTATCCTTAGTGCAGTGGGCAGCTGGGTGGGGTGCTCTTATTCTCCATGGACTTTACAGTGTCCCAAAACTTTTTGGAATTAGTGCTGCCGGAGGCAAATTTCTGTTTGAAAAAGCTAGCCTTAGCTTTCCTAACTTACTGAGTATATTGGTTCCTGACTTCCCTGAAGAGTTGCATATCGTGGGGGCTAGTCGATGCTAATGTAGAACGCCACAGGATATTTTTGTGCTGGTCAAGCCCAGTCTAGTTTGGGGTGAACCAAGGGCTATATCTGTTCTTAGTCGTACATTTTTTTGAATGGGGCATGCTTATTTAAGATGGAGAGGAAAGCACTTTTGAAGAGCAACCAGGCATCCTCTACTAACAGGATGTCAATATCCTTCCAGGATACCCGGGCCAGGTCGGTTAGAAAGGCCTGCTCGCTGAAGTGTTTTAGGGAGCGTTTGACAGTTATGAGGGTTGGTCGTTTAACCGCGGATCCAATACACACGCAGGAAATGAGGCAGTGATCGCTGAGATCCTGGTTGAAGACAGCAGAAGTGTATTTAGAGAGCAAGTTGGTCAGGATGATATCTAAAAGGGTGTCCATGGTTACGGATTTTGGGTTGTACCTGGTGTGTTCCATTGATAATTTGTGTGAGATTAAGGGCATTTAGCCTAGATTGTAGGACGGCCGGGGCGTTAAGCATATCCCAGTTTAGGTCGCCTAACAGTACGAACTCTGAAGATAGATGGGGGGCAATCAATTCACATATGGTGTCCAGGGCACAGCTGGGGGCTGAAGAGGGTCTATAACAAGCGTCAACGGTGAAAGACTTGTTTCTGGAAAGGTGGATTTTTAAAAGCAGAAGCTCGAATTGTTTGTGCACAGACCTGGATAGCATGACAGAACTCTGCGGGCTATCTCTGCAGTAGATTGCAACTCTGCACTCTTTGTCAGTTCTATCTTGTTGGAAAATGTTATAGTTAGGGATGTATATTCAGGATTTTTGGTGGCATTCCTAAACCAGGATTCAGACACAGCTAGGATATCCGGGTTGGCGGAGTGTGCTAAAGAAGTGAATAAAACAAACTTAGGGAGGAGGCTTCTAATGTTAACTTGCATGTAACCAATGCTTTTATGGTTACAGAAGTCAACAAATGAGAGCTCCTGGGGAATGGGAGTGATGCTGGGGGCTGCAGGGCCTGGGTTAACCTCTGCATCACCAGAGGAACAGAGGTGGAATAGTATAAGAGTATGGCTAAAGGCTAAAAGAACTGGTCGTCTAGTGCCTTCGGAACAGAGAGTAAAGGTGGCAAGTTTCTGGGCATGGAAGGATGGATTCAAGGCTAAATGTACAGACAAGGGTATGGTAGGAAGTGAGTACAGTGGAGGTAAGCCTAGGCATTGAGTGACGATGAGAGAGGTTATGTCTCTAGATGCACTATTTAAGCCAAGTGCTATCACCGCATGTGTGGGGGTGGAACAACAGGGCTAGCTAAGGCATATTGAGCAGGGCTGCAGGCTCTACAGTGAAATAAGACAACAATTACTAACCAAAACAGCAATGGACAAGGCATATTGACATTAGGGAGAGGCATGTGTAGCCAAGTAATCATAGGGTCCAGTGAGTAGGCACAGAGATTCAGACAGCTAGCAGACCGGGGCTAGCAGATGGGCCTCAGGGGGACGTCGCAACGGGGAAGCGTGTTGAAACCCCCTTGCACGGTTACGTCAGCAGATCAGTCGTGATGGTTTGGCGGGGCTCCGTGTCGGCAGCAAAGGGTCCAGGCCAATTGGCCAAAGAGGTAATTGAATCCCAGGAATTTTTGATAGATCTATTCGGCTAGCCGGGAGACGGGGCTAGATTCGACGCTATCTCCAGGCTAACTGGTGCTTGCTTCAAGACAGAGACGTTAGCCAGGAGTAGCCACTCGGATAGCAGCTAGCTAACTGCGATGATCCAGAGTAAAGGTTCAGAGCTTGTGGTAGGAATCAGGAGATATGGTGGAGAAAAGCAGTCCGATATGCTCTGGGTTGATATCGCGTTGTGCAGGCTGGCAGGAGTTGACTGGGCTGAAGCTGGCAGATGTCCCTTGTTAACGGTGATGGCTAACTAGCAGTGGCTTTCTGACTACTAGCTAGTAGCTGGCTAGCTTGAAGGGGGTTACGGTTCTAAAGTATAAAAAATCGCAGATCCATACGGCATTGGGTGAGGCGGGTTGCAGGAGAGTATGTTCAGTCCGTAGATGGAAAAATTAGATTAAAAATACATACGAAGAAATAAACTATATATACAAAGGACGGGACAAGAAAAATCAAAACATCTCACTGCTACGCAATCTTGGATTCAATGCTGTCATGCTTTGGGACTGCAAGTGTATCCACACGGCACTATGGACTGATATTAGAGCCAACAGAAATTTATTCTGAATTTATTCATTTTGAATCATTTCAAAATGATTGAGATCAGATTAAATTTCTGTTGCCACTAAAATCACTCCATAGAGCAATACGTTCCCTTTAAGTTATTTTATACTTATGATGTAGGGTTAAGAACAAGTTAGTACTCTCTCATACCCACCAGTTCTTCATCATTCCCCAGCCTCATTTAAGAGGTGAACGGATAGCTTGATCCTCCGGAGAAGCTTGGGGGAAACATGCATGTTTGAAGGTTAACAGACCCCACTCTCATGTCTTCTTTACACACTGCACACACACATCGGCCCCCTAGTAGTCACATGCAAACACACACCCCACCCATGGACACACCCCTCACACATACCTTTCACACACCGGCCCCCAATCAGTTCACGCAAACCTGAGTCATGTTTTTGCAACAAGGTAGCCCCACACATGAAAAAGCCATTCTCCTTTTAACATTTTCGCACCCTTAACATTCCTATCCTGCGTGTTTCAAGGGGTGTGTGTGTGTGTGTAGGGATGCATGTGCTGCTGTGTGTACCTATGTGTGTTTGCATGCATTTATTTGTATGTGTGTGTCAGGATCATGTGTTGGGATGTGTGTGTTACGAGGAGGTGTGATATATGGCCGATATACCGCAGCCAAGGGCTGTTCTTATGTACAACGCAACACAGAGTGCCTGGACACAGCCCTAAGCCGTGGTATATTGGCCATATATCACAAAGCCAAGAGGTTCCTTATAGCTATTATAAACTGGTTACCAAAGTAATTAGAGCAGTCAAAATAAATGTTTTGTCATGCCTGGTATACGGTCTGATATACCACGGCTGTCAGCCAATCAGTATTAAGGGCTCGAACCACCCAGTTTATAATGTGTATTTTGGCGTGTGTGTTATTGTGTTTGTTATCTTGGTGTGACGAATTTTCCTCTTAACTCACACTAACCCAACTCCCAGGAAACACTTCACATGGTAACAGCTTTGTATGGGGCATTTGTGAAGAGGTGGATGTGATTGCTGCTCTTGTTTGTTTTCCTTGTCATGTGTGTACACCAAACCACACTTATCTGCATGAAGTAAATAGCAACAAACACACATACTTCCTCATTTAGCTTCAACTGAAGGTGAATCTGGTACAAATGGTTTGAACCAAAATACAGCCCTGTTTGGCTCCCAAACCTCACATCACTTTTTTATGCAGTCAGGGTCACGTCATACACTACATGGGCAGAAGTATGTGGACACCCCTTCAAATTAGTGGATCCAGCTATTTAAGCCACAATGTTGCTAACAGGTGTATAAAATTGAGCACACAGCCATGCAATTTCCATAGACCGACATTGGCAGTAGAATGGCCCGTACTGAAGAGCTCAGTGACTTTCAACGTGGCACCGTCATAGGATGCCACCTTTCAAACAAGTCAGTTTGTAAAATTTCTGCCTTGCTAGAGCTACCCCGGTCAACTGTAAGTGCTGTTATTGTGAAGTGGAAAAGTCTAGGAGCAACATAAAGTGGTAGGCCACACAAGCTCACAGAATGGAACAGCTGAAGCGTGTAGCGCGTAAAAATCGCCTGCCCTCGGTTGTAACGCTCACTACCGAGTTCCAAACTGCCTCTGGAAGCAATGTCAGCACAATACCTGTTTGTTGGGAGCTTCATGGAATGGGTTGCCATGGCTGAGCAGCCGCACACAAGCCTAAGATCACCAATGCCAAGTGTCAGCTGGAGTGGTGTAGAGCTCGCCGCCATTGAACTCTGGAGCAGTGGAAACGCGTTCTCTGGAGTGATGAATCACACTTCACCATCTGGCAGTCCAAGGACAAATCTAGATTTGGCAGATGCCCTAATGCATAGTGCCAATTGTAAAGTTTTGTGGTGGAGGAATAATGGTCTGGTGCTGTTTTTCATTGTTTGGGCTAGGCCCCTTAGTTCCAGTGAAGGGAAATCTTATTACTACAGCATGCAATGACATTCCAGACGATTCTGTGCTTCCAACTATGTGGCAACAGTTTGGGGAATT
Source organism: Oncorhynchus keta (assembly GCF_023373465.1). Classification (NCBI taxonomy): domain Eukaryota; kingdom Metazoa; phylum Chordata; class Actinopteri; order Salmoniformes; family Salmonidae; genus Oncorhynchus; species Oncorhynchus keta. Next base: position 13,273,344 of record NC_068452.1, on the reverse strand, counting down.
CCCTTTCCTGTTTCAGCATGACAATGCCCCTGTGTGAGGTCCATACAGAAATGGCTTGTCGAGATCGGCGTGGAAGAACTTGACTGGCCTGCACAGAGCCCTGACCTCAACCCCTCCGAACACCTTTGGGATGAATTGGAACGCCGAGCCAGGCCTAATCAGTGCCTGACCTCACTAATGCTCTTATGGCTGAATGGATCCAAGTCCCTGCAGCAATGTTCCAGTATCTGGTGGAAAGCCTTCCCAGAAGAGTGAAAGCTGTTGTAGCATCAAAGGGGGGACCAATTCCATATTAATGCCCATGATTTTGGAATGAGATGTTCGATGAGCAGGTGTTCACATACTTTTGGCCATGTAGTCTATTTCAAATAATATTTATTACAAAAGTTATTGTTCGATGATAGTTGCTATTACTAATGAAACTTGGTGCTTGGTTTCCCTGCGAAAGCTTGTCATATTAACAATGAACCTTGCTGCAGCAACGTATTTTGAAAAAAGTTATGTTTCGATGCCCAGAACAGTAGATGTTTTTAAAGCTTCTTATTCGATGTGATTTTTCATTCTATTCACACATTTTGCTGTTTTATGAGGGGATTGGTTCTATGTTCTTTGACAAATCGAAATGGGAGAATACATTTTTATTAAATTTGCACTTAATTTCTGAATGAATGAATTCATTATTTGGATAATGTATTGATGTCACACATGACTTGTATTGTCACGTAGAAACACGGAGGAATCCTGAGGATTTTCCCAGAGGCCAAGGCGCAGTTTGTCGACATCGAACCCAAGTTCGACCGCCTGCTCTTCTTCTGGTCGGACCGGCGGAACCCCCATGAGGTGCAGCCGGCATACTACACCAGGTAGGGTGATCTCTTAGCTTGACCTATGACCTTTTGACCCCAGAGAAAATGTCAATACTCCTGACCTTGGACCCAGGGTTTTCTGCTTGTCTTCCATCACAATCCCAAACCTCCTGTTTTGTGTTGCTTATTGTAATGTCATTTAAGTAAAGCATCCATCACAGGCCATTTTGAGAACTTGGCTGAAGCCTGAATTGTGACATAGTTTACATTAGGTTAATGCATGCCATGATCTATGAACAGACATTATTGTAAAGTGTTACCACATTAAGCAACACCACCAACAATATCCAGCTTTAATATATTGGAAAATGCTCAATACTGTTAGAAAAGTTGGACCATGACAAATGGTAGTGTTGGTGTTAGTAGGTATACCTATTATGTGAATAATTGTATGTTAGTTGACCTCTCTGTTTCCGTTCTCTTACTCGCTGTCCAGGTACGCCATAACAGTGTGGTATTTTGATGCCGATGAACGAGCTCGGGCCAAGGAGAAATATCTAACAAGTAAGATGGAGTCCTGGGCACGTATTCATAAAACATCTCAAAGTAAGAGTGCTGATCTAGGATCGGTTTTGCCTTTTGGATCATAAGTGAAATAAGATAAAATGATCGTAGATCAGCACTTGATCCTAGATCAGCAATGTGAGACTAAGACACTTTATTAATACAGGGTCAAAGTGATCATCATAAGAACACATTCATAAGAACATATTTTTTGTTCATTTTTTTGTGTTGTTTGTAACTGATTTTTTAAACTCATTCTGTACATAATGTTGCTGCTACCGTCTCTTATGACCGAAAATAACTTCTGGACATTAGAACAGTGATTACTCACCACGAACTGGCAGAAGCTTTTTCCTTTAACAAGTCCGACGAGCCCACGTGAAGGACAAACTGCTTTCCTGGGAACAGGCCCAAATCCCTGTCATTTGCGTGAAGAGAAGATGGAGAAAAAGAGGAAGGAGGTTGGGCTGCCTTCTGAGAATTCATAAGCAATCGAATAAACCTCCACTGCTTTCCGTTCTACTAGCTACCATGCAGTCATTCAAAAATAAAATTGACGACCTACAAGGAAGAGTAAACTACCAACAGGATATTAAAAACGGTAATATATTATGCTTCACGGAGTCGTGGCTGAATGACGACATTATCAACATACAGCTAGCTGGCTGGTAGTACGCTGTATCGGGAGGATATAACAGCGGTGTCTGGTAAGACAAGGGATGGCGGCTTATGCATATTTGTAAACAACAGCTGGTGCACGATATCTAAGGAAGTCTTAAGGTCCTGCTCGCCTGAGGTTGAGTATGTTGTGATAAGCTGTAGACCATACTAACTACCTAGAGAGTTTTCATCTGTATTTTTCATAGCTGTCTACATACCACCACAGTCCGGTGCTGGCACTAAGACCGCACTCAATGCGCTGTATTCCGCCATAAGCAAACAGGAAAACGCTCATCCAGAGGCAGCGATCCTAGTGGCCGGGGACTTTAATGCAGTGAATCTTAAATCCTTTATAGCAAATTTCTATCAGCATGTTAAATGTGCAAGCAGAGGGAAAAAAACTGTAGACCACCTTTACTCCACACACAGAGACGCGTACAAAGCTCTCCCTCTCCCTCCATTTGGCAAATCTGACCATAATTCTATCCTCCTGATTCCTGCTTACAAGCAAAAATTAAAGCAGGAAGCAACAGTGACTCGGTCAATAAAAAGTGGTTAGAGGAAGCAGATGCTAAGCTACAGGACTGTTTTGCTAGAACAGACTGGCATTATGTTCTTCCGATGGACTACACCCCATCAGTCATTGGCTTCATTAATAAGTGCACTGATGACACCGTCCCCACAGTGACCGTACAGACCCCAACAACCCCAACATACCCCAATCCGAAGCCATGGATTACAGGCAACATCTGCACTGAGCTAAAGGCTAGAACTGCCGCTTTCAATGAGCGGGACTCTAACCCGGAAGCTTATAAGAAATTCCGCTATGCCCTCTGACTAACCATCAAACAGGCAAAGCGTCAATACAGAACTAAGATTGAATGGTACTACACCAGGTCTGATGCTCGTCTAATGTGGCAGGGCTTGCAAACCATTACAGACTATAAAGGGAGGCACTGCCGAGAGCTGCCCAGTGACACGAGCATACCAGACGAGCTAAACTATTTCTATGCTCGCTTCAAGGCAAATAACACTGAAACATGCATGAGAGAATCAGCTGTTCCGGATGACCGTGTGATCACTCTCTCCGCAGCCGATGTGAGTAAGACCTTTAAACAGGCCAGATGGATTACCAGGACGTGTACTGCAAGCATGCACTCACCAACTGGCAAGTGTCTTCACTGACTTTTTCAACCTCTCCCTGTCTGAGTCTGTAATACCAACCTGTTTTAAGCAGACCACCATAGTCTCTGTTCCCAAGGACACTAAGGTAACCTGCCTAAATGACTACCGACCCGTAACACTCACATCTGGAGCCATGAAGAGCTTTGAAAGGCTGGCCATGGCTCACATCAACACCATTATCCCCAGAAACCCTAGACCCACTCCAATTTGCATACCACCCTAACAGATCCATAGATGATGCAATCTTTATTGCACTCCACACTGTCCTTTCCCACCAGAACAAAAGGAACACCTATGTGAGAATGATATTCATTGACTACAGCTCAACGTTCAACACCATAGTGCCCTCAAAGCTCATCAATAAGTTAAGGACCCTGGACTAAACACCTCCCTCTGCAACTGGATCCTGGACTTCCTGACAGGGCTGCCCCCAGGTGGTAAGGGTAGGTAACAACATATCCACCACGCTGATCCCCAACACAGGGGCCCCTTGGGTGCATGCTCAGCCCCCCTGAGCTCCCTGTTCACTCATGACTGCTGCACAGCCAGGCACGACTCCAACACCATCATTAAGTTTGCTGATAACACAATAGTGGTAGGCCTGATCACCGACAACGACGAGACAGCCTATAGGGAGGAGGTCAGAGTGATCAAGATAAAGGAGATGATTGTGGACTACAGGAAAAGGAGGAGTGAGCATGCCCCCGTTCTCATCGACGGAGCTGTAGTGGAGCAGATTGAGCTTCAAGTTCCTTGGTGTCCACATCACTAACAAACTAACATGGTTAAAACAGTCGTGAAGAGGGCACGACAAAACCTATTCCCCCTCAGGAGACTGAAAAGATTTGGCATGGGTCCTCAGATCCTCAAAAGGTTCTGCAGCTGCATCATCGAGAGCATGGTTGCATCACTGCCTGGTCTGGCAACAGCTCGGCCTCTGACCGCAAAGGCACTACAGAGGGTAGTGCGTACTGCCCAGTACATCACTGGGGACAAGCTTCCTACCATCAATGACCTCTATACCAGGTGGTGTCAGAGGAAGGCCCTAAATTGTCAAAGACTCCAGCCACCCTAGTCATAGACTGTTCTCTTTGCTACCTCACGGCGGCAAGGGGTACTGGTGCACCAGGTCTAGGTCCTAGAGGCTTCTAAACAGCTTCTACCCCCAACCCATAAGACTCCTGAACATCTAATCAAATGGCTACCCTGACTATTTGCATTGCCCAACCCCCCACCCCCTCTTTTACGCCACTGATACTCTGTTATTATCTATGCATATTCACTTTAACAACTCTACCTACAGTGGCTTGCGAAAGTATTCACACCCTTTGGCATTTTTCCTATTTTGTTGCCTTACAACCAGGAATTAAAATAGATTTTTGGGGTGTGATATCATTTGATTTACACAACATGCCTACTACTTTGAAGATGCCAAATATTCTTTATTATGAAACAAACAAGAAATAAGATTAAAAAAAAACAGAAAACTTGAGCGTGCATATCTATTCACCCCCCAAAAAAATAAGTCAATACTTTTGTAACGTGTGCGCTGACAGTCAGGAAGCAAGTTCTGGGAGTGAATAATTTAATTAATAAGTGAAAACATAATAAAAACCAAGACACTCAAACAACGCACTGACATGAAACTGAAACAATGTCGCCTGGGGAAGAAACCAAAGGGAGTGGCAGGTAATCAAGGAGGTGATGGAGTCCAGGTGAGTGTCATAATACACGTAACGATGGTGACAGGTGTGCGCCATAACGAGAAGACCGGTGACCTAGAGGCCCGAGAGGGAGCACACGTGACTACACCCCCTCCCCGACGCGCGGCTCCATCCACAGGACGTTGACCAAGATGACGATCCCGGGCATCAGGAGCGGAGCGTTCACCTCTGCTAAGGCGCGGGAACCTGTCGATCCAGCTTAGGTGCGGGAGCATGGTTACCTAGAGCGCTGGAGAGAGAGCATACGTGACAACTTTGTAGAGCCACCCTTTGCAGCAATTACATCTGCAAGTCTCTATAAGTTTGGCACATCTAGCCACGGGTATTTTTGCCCATTCTTCAAGGCAAAACTTATTCAGCTCCTTCAAGTTGGGTTGGTTCCACTGGTGTACCCCAATCTTTAAATCATACCACAGATTCTCAATTGGATTGAGGTCTGGGCTTTGACTTGGCCATTCCAAGACATGTAAATGTCTGAAACAGGTTGCCCTCAATAATTTCCCTGTATTTTGCACCATCCTTAAATTCTGACCAGTTTCCCAGGCCCTGCCGATGAAGAACATCCCACAGCATGATGCTGCTACCACCATGCTTCACTGTGGGGATGGTGTTCTCGGGGTGATGAGAGGTGTTGGGTTTGCGCTAGACATAGCGTTTTCCTTGATGCCCAAAATGCTCAATTTTAGTCTCATCTGACCAGACTACCTCCTTCCATATGTTTGGAGAGTCTCCCACATGCGTTTTGGCTAACACCAAACTTGTGTGCCTATTTTTTTCTTTAACCTCTTGGTCCTACCTGGCACGCAGGCGTCCCATCTAGAGCTCTGGAAATGCAAATGCGATACGCTAAATGCTAATAGTATTAGTTAAAACTCAAACATTCATTAAAATACACATGCAGGGTATTGAATTAAAGCTACACTCGTTGTGAATCCAGGCAACAAGTCAGATTTTTAAAATGCTTTTCGGTGAAAGCATGAGAAGCTATTATCTGATAGCATGTAACACCCCAAAAGACCCGCAGGGGACGTAAACAAAATAATTAGCATAGTCGTCGCTACACAAACCGCACAAATAAAATATAAAACATTCATTACCTTTGACCATCTTCTTTGTTGGCACTCCTAGATGTCCCATAATCACTATTGGGTCTTTTTTCGATTAAATCTGTCCATATATAGCCTAGATATCGATCTATGAAGACTGTGTGATAAACGGAAAAAAATAGCGTTTCATAACGTAACGTCATTTTTTAAAATTCAAAAAGTCGATGATAAACTTTCACAAAACACTTCGAAATACTTTTGTAATGCAACTTTAGGTATTAGTACACGTTAATAAGCGATAAAATTCATCAGGAGGCGATGTCAATTCTATAGGTGTCTGTTTCGAAAAAATGTCTTGGAGAGAGCTCGACCAAAACATCCGGTCGGAGACCGGAGGGAATCGATTCCCTTGATTCGGTTAGACCAATAATCAATTGCGAATCAAATGACAAGACTCTAGACAACGTGTGGAAGCTGTAGGCACTGCAACCTCGGCCTCATTTAATTCGATTCACTTTGAACAATTCCTTGAAGTCGCGGATGGATATTTTTTCAGTGATCAGATATTCCTGCACTTTTCGATGAAACGCACGTTCTGTTATAGTCACAGCCGTGATTTAACCCGTTTTATAAACGTCTGAGTGTTTTCTATCCACACATACTAATCATATGCATATACTATATTCCTGGCCTGAGTAGCAGGGCGCTGAAATGTTGCGCGATTTTTAACAGAATGTTCGAAAAAGTAGAGGGTCGACTTAACAGGTTAAGCAATTACTTTACTTTTTCTAGCCACTCTTCCATAAAGTGCAGCTCTGGAGTGTACTGCTTAAAAGTGTACTGCTTAAAGTGGTCCCTATGGACAGATGCTCCAATCTCCACTGTGGAGCTTTGCAGTTCCTTTAGGGTTATCTTTGGTCTCTTTGTTGCCTCTGATTAATGCCCTCCTTGCCTGGTCTGTGAGTTTTGGTGGTCGGCCCTCTCTTGGCAGGATTGTTATGGTGCCATATTCTTTCCATTTTTTTATAATGGATTTAATGGTGCTCGGTGGGATGTTCAAAGATTCAGATCTTTTTTTTATAACCCAATATAATGATCTGTACTTCTCCAAAACTTTGTCCCTGACCTGTTTGGAGAGCTCCTTGGGCTTCAGGGTGCCGTTTGCTTGTTGGTTCCCCTTGCTTAGTGGTGTTGCAAGCCTCTGGGGCCTTTCAGAACAGGTGTACAGTCGTGGCCAAAGGTTTTGAGAATGGCACAAATATTAATTTTCACAAAGTCTGCTGCCTCAGTGTCTTTAGATATTTTTGTCAGATGTTACTATGGAATACTGAAGTATAATTACAAGCATTTCATAAGTGTCCAAGGCTTTTATTGTGGCAAGGTGCTCTCTCCAGCGCAAAGAGTCAATATTTGCAGTGTTGAACCTTCTTTTTCAAGAATCCGTCTGCAATCCGTCCTGGCATGATGTCAATTAACTTCTGGACCGCATCCTGACTAATGGCAGCCCATTCTTGCATAATCAATGCTTGTAGTTTGTCAGAATTTGTGGGTTTATGTTTGTTCACCCGCCTGGGGAGTCTGGGGAGTTTCCTGGCCATGGACCCAAAATATCGATGTTTTGTTCCCTGAGCCACTTAGTTATCACTTTTGCCTTATGGCAAGGTGCTCCATCATGCTGGAAAAGGCATTGTTCGTCACCAAACTGTTCCTGGATGGTTGGGAGAAGTTGCTCTCGGAGGATGTGTTGGTACCATTCTTTATTCATAGCTGTGTTGTGAGGCAAAATTGTGAGTGAGCCCACTCCCTTGGCTGAGAAGCAACCCCACACATGGCTGGTTTCAGGATGCTTTACTGTTGGCATGACACTACTGATGGAGGCGCTCACCTTGTCTTCTCCAGACAAGCTTTTTTCCGGATGCCCCAAACAATCGTAAAGGAAATTCATCAGAGAAAATTACTTTACCCCAGTCCTCAGCAGTCCAATCCCTGTACCTTTTGCAGAATATCAGTGTGTCCCTGATGTTTTTCCTGGAGAGAAGTGGCTTCTTTGCTGCCCTTCTTGACAGCAGGTCATCCTCCAAAAGTATTCGCCTCACTGTGCGTGCAGATGCACTCACACCTGCCTGCTGCCATTCCTGAGCAAGCTCTGTACTGGTGGTGCCTCCGATCCTGCAGCTGAATCAACTTTAGGAGACGGTCCTGGCGCTTGCTGGACTTTCTTGGGCACCCTGAAGCCTTCTTCGCAACATTTGAACCGCTCTCCTTGAAGTTCTTGATGATCTGATAAATGGTTAGGTGCAATCTTACTGGCAGCAATATCTGTGAAGCCCTTTTTGTGCAACGCAATGATGACGGCACGTATTTCCTTCCAGGCAACCATGGTTGACAGAGAAAGAACAATGATTCCAAGAACCATCCTCCTTTTGAAACTTCCAGTCTGTTATTCGAACTCAATCAGCATTACAGAGTGATCTCCAGCCTTGTCCTCATCATCACTCACACCTGTGTTAATGAGAGAATCACTGACATGATGTCAGCTGGTCCTTTTGTGGCAGGGCAGAAATGCAGTGGAAATGTTTTTTGGCGATTCAGTTCATTTGCATGGCAAAGAGGGACTTTGCAATTAATTGCAATTCATCTGATCACTCTTCATAACATTCTGGAGTATATGCAAATTGCAACCATACAAGCTGAGGCAGCAGACTTAGTGAAAAATTAATATTTGTGTCATTCTCAAAACTTTTGGCAACGACTGTATATATACTGAGATCATTGGACAGATCATGTTACACTTAGATTGTACACAGATGGACTTTATTTAACTAATTATGTGATGTCTGAAGGTAATTGGTTGCACCAGATCTTATTTAGGGGCTTCATAGCAAAGGGGGTGAATCAATATGCATGCACCACTTTCCTGTTTTCTTTTTTTCACTTCACCAATTTTGACTATTTTATGTATGTCCAATACATGAAATGCAAATGAAAATATATTTAAATTACAGGTTGTAATGCAACAAAATAGGAAAAACACCAAGGGGGATGAATACTTTTGCAAGGCACTGTACCTGTACATATTACTCTGCACATTGACACTAGTCTCGCTATTGTTATTTTACTGCTGCTCTTTAATTACTTGTTCCTTCTATTTCTTATTCTTATTCATATTTTTTTAAATGCATTGTTGGTTTGGGGCTTGTAAGTAAGCATTTCACTGTAAGGTGAACCTGTTGTATTGGGAGCATGTGACTAATACAATTTGATTTGATTTGAAGAAAGAATAATTTTATATGAAGTCATAAGAAATAAGAATTTGTTCTTAACTGGTTGAATAAAAATGAATAAAATTAGAATTCTTTCTTAACGGGTTGAATAAAATTGAATAAAATATAACTCTCCCGCTCACCCTCCTTCTCTATTCCGTCCTATAGGTGCAGGAGAAAAGGGAGTAAACGTAGAATTGAACAAGCCGTCGGATCTGAGCTAATATGAGAGAAGCTTCCTGCCATCACCCGCTGCTGCTGTGGACAGATGGGGAAAGAGGGATGGATGGTGGGAGAGAGGGAAGGAAAAGGGATGGTGGGATGTAGAGGAGAGAGATGAAAGACCCCAACTTGGAATAGTCTGTTTTCTTTAAACTTTTAATATCCAAAGTTGACACACAACACACACAGAGACCCTGAATGTGATGTCATTGCACTGCAAGGAATCATCATTATTTGCCAAGTTTCTGTTTTTGCTTGTTGCATTGATTTTTGGCCTTTATTATGTGAAGAATGTCGGTGTAAAAATGAGCTATGGAGAAAAATAATATGTATTAAGTGAACCGAATGCAAAAAAAAATATTGTTGTGAATTTTGGGGTGATGAAAGAAGTGTACCCATATGTACTTATCTGTCAGACGGGTTGTCGCGGTCTCCATCGGATGGATCTCTCAGTGTTCTAAAAAAAAGGTACAAAAGACTGTGCGTGATGTCCCTCGACAGGAGGTTGTGACACTGTCCGGCTATTGCCTGATGCGCACTATAGAGCCGACTCAAACCGCACTGCGCTAATTTGGATACTTTCTTTTCACATGATCCTTTGCATCACAATTCTAGAATGATGAGTAACCACGCCAGTACAGTACAACTAGTCACGGCCCGTTTTGGCTTAGTTGAGTAAAAAATAGCTTGAGCTGCACTGACTCGAATAAGATGGAGAAGTTTTCACATTTTTTGCAAACTGAGGTAGTGATTTTCACATTGCAGGTATATGTTGACTGCGGTGCTGTTCTGTGTCCTGGCACTCATTGCTTGGTAACTGGGTCTTGTTCATTAGGCACCAAACAGAAGAAAATGGACTGAAACTGACATGCTCGTTTTCCGTTGCAAAACAGTTTTAAAAGTTTTCCTTGCGTGCCCTAATGAACACGGCCCTGTGTGCGCTACAGGAGCATCCTGACCTGCGATCTCAGTTGTTGCAGACGTTACTATCACCTTTGTCTTAAACAACAAAAACGGACACCTACCTATTAGCCTTGCAGTTCTGAAGTTGATTTTTTTTGTAAAAAGGTGGGTTTTGTATGTGCAATTTGAGTCTACTGCTGTATGGTCTCATCATTACTGCGTGTGCGTGCGTACGTGCGTGTGTGTGTGTGTGTGTGTGTGTGTGTGTGTATCTGCACGTATGCATGTGTGCGATACCTTGACTAACCACTGAGCAGAGGTTGAAAGTGAGTGAGAGCGACTGCAAGAATACCGGCATGACTATTCTCTCTGGCTATACACCATCGCCATCATGTGGTCACATCTGACCAATGAGTTTATCAACAGGAGAATTGGCAGAGGCAACTGAATGCGGCAGGTATCCTAGCGGTTAAGAGCGTTGGGCTCGTATCCGAACTCGCTGGTTTGAATTTTTGTTCAAACTGTATTTATTTGCCATTGATCTATTCATGTATCAATAAATCAGTTGACATGTAAATAAGACAACATTTAGAGAGCAGTGTATGTATGTATTGTTTGCATTAACTTTAAAATATAAATTCCAGTATGTAATTACTGACCTTTCAATTGGTTCCATTGTAAAGGGCAAGCTCAATCAAGCACAGCGGAAATATACATTTTTTCACCCATGTCTGAATTTATATCGCTTCATTGCAGAGTCTCCTCAGGAACTTCTCTTCCCAGGTGTTGTCTCACATCACATCCACAGGAAAGCCAATGACCTTTTTCTAGTCCCTACTCTTTTGGTGTTTACAAATGTATGAAGGAATAAAATATGTGCAAGGAATATGGAGGAAACTCCCTAAATAAATGTTGATGATGGCTCTGCCAACACTGTTTTCGTAACAGCAAATGAGTCACTGTACAGAGCTGTTAGAGAGAGGTTGAGTGAATAGCAGAGTCTGGCTTGTTCTGCTCTAACCAGGAGTATGGTCCCTACTAGCAGGAGCAGGACAGGGGCCCACCTATTGCATTCAGAAAAAACACCAAGATGATTCATGATTTGGTAGTTTTTGGCTTTCGAGTTTACATCAAGAGCAACCAAGAAGACAAAGATCAGATGAGCGGTACCGGCCAGGATGAGAAATGTTCCAGCCAATGACCGTCACCTTGTCTATGGACAAATTACACTTGAGGTATTCAGTGCACTTGGCCCAAGGATGCTGGTGATGGAGGTGATGGCCAAAGCTACAACCCCAATGTAATGGGGAAATAATAATAATAATTGCCAGTATGGACATAATCCACCCTGCCATTCTCAGGGTGTTGACCACAAACTCCATCCAACTCTGCTTCAGTGGGGCTTTAGGAGGTATTGGAGGGGTAGACAATTCTGTACAGCATGGTCCCCCTGGTCAGGAGTGTGCAGACCACAGTGGTCATGATAAATCCTATGACTCTCTGTCCATGCCCATCAACATGCTCTCTTCTACACCTGCCCTTTCTGGAGGAAGGGTGATACAGTAAAAAGCCCTCTGTCTGCTTTACTGTGGTGTCAAAAATTAGGCTGTCATGGAAACACAAACAATTAATAAAGACGTGATTGTACATTTTCATTGTATTTACAATTGAGATTTTATTAAAATGAGAAAGTAATTTGGCATTGTGATATCAACAATTATAAGTGGGCAGGCACAGCTACATCCTTTTTGGTTCTTTATTCCGAACACTGCTTGACGTGGCCTCTGCGCAGGGAGCCATAACTTCCATCTGCCCTAGCACACATACAAACCAATGGTGCATATAAACACTAGATGACTGACAGGTGGCGCTATTTTGAAGTGACTGTCACCATTTTTGTACCCCTCCAACACTTTGTCAAGCATATTACATAACAGACACCTCAATGCATACTTTTAAATTGTATTATATGAACAAACAAAACAAAAATAGTTTTTCCTTAAAGTATAATTTTTTGAGAATACGAATGTTACTGTTCACTCTACAACAAATAAATGCTTAAATATATGTAATTTTGCCCTTAAATTGAAATAATGTAGCATTCCATTCATTCCTATGGAGGACTGCTCCTGAGAAGTACCAATATGGGGGACAGTGGCTTTAAAGTCTCTCAATGGCCAATACATATCAAATCAAATTTTATAATCAACAATCTAGTGTTTTAATACATAATTGATACAACCCCCTACAGCAGGATTCCCCAGCTGGTGGCACGCAGGCCAAATCTGGCCCCTGGGTGGTTTTATTCCTCCCCCAAAACTTTTCTTGTTTTCATTTTCATTGTTGGACATAAAAGACTGTAAAACCACCAGGAAATTAGCTCCAAGTGATTTTAATTTTGGAAATCTGTTCCACACTATTCCCACACATAACAGACACATGATCGTATACAAAAGTAAGCATGGTTTGAAATGATCTGTTTGTGATTCTTGAGGTCAAATGTTTAACAGGTCAGGTTCTGCATCCTCTCAACAACCACATAGTCATGCCTTGTGTATTTTAGTGCGTTCCAGTTTACCACATTCCCTGGAGAGAACACCTCCCCCTTCATGTAGCTTTGGATCGCACATGGGGAGAGCACTCTGTCCCACATGTGGACATCAGTCTCATGTCCGTAAAAGGAGTCATACACATCAAACCCACCAACGTATGCATCTTGGTCCTGACCTAAAATAATACTGGGAGTACCAGAGATGGAGCTGCCGGCTTGGAGCGCTTTCCTTGCACTTGGCTTCCCATTCACCCACAGTTGAGTCAATCCTGTACTGGCATCCCACGTCCCACAAACAGAGTTCCACTCGTTCATTTTGTCTGGAAATCCCCAGAAATAGATACCTTGGTCCCCGATGTACACCCTGTAATTTCCCCCATCTCCCCTGAAGATGACAAAACCATCAGCATGAGAAGGCGTGGCCAATGAGAAAATGGTCAGCTCCTTTGTCTGGTAGTCGGTGAAAAATCGAACGCAGACAGTCACAGCAAAGAAGATTTTGTTCATGTCAGGGGTTATCTTGACATAGGCCGTGTTTGACTTCACTGGGAAAATGATTTGCTTTCCTGACATGTCTCTTACAATTAGAATAAGATTCGTTATTAGAGTTGCAAAGGGAGGAATCTTTCTAAATCTAGTGTTTGAAAATGTGTAGAACTTAGGAAAATTACAGGGAATTTTGCAATCCTATTAGTATAGTATATACAGTAAGTACTACTGAAACACATGTAATTATTCAACAATTCATGATAGTATTTTGGTCCATCTCCAAGATTTCAGTCTTACCTTCTGGCACAGCATAGCAGCACGTAAAGACCATCAGGAGCCATGCCTGCAGCTCCATTTCGTAGTTTCACTTGGAGTAAGCACTAATGTTATGGACACATCCTCAAAGGATATTCCTATTTATAGTATAGAAAACGGACTGAAAATGGGAGGAACTACTGCTCTTATGAATGCCAGCCAGACATAACACATTCCCCACTTCCTTGTTTTTGATATTGGTCTAGATTAGAAAATAGAGTCATCTGAGAATCTATATTCATATGATTGATCAACATTGCCAGTTTATCAAGATGTTTTATGTTCTGCCATCAGACTTTCTAGGTCAAACCAATTTCTAGGTCAACAGGTGTATTAGTCGGCATTGTCACACAGTTATTAGGTAATGGTATTATTGAGAAAACATCATATAAAAGTTTGAAAAATCAAGTTGAAATAAAACTTAATAAAAAGTCAGTTTGAATGACACTGAGGGGCAGTGTTTTTACAGCTAATGCCGGTGTGCCTGAGACTGATGCCGTGCAGGTGTTTGTCCACATGCGTATACACATACTCTCATTCAAATACACACATACACACACACACGTAAATAGTGCCAGACATGCACTCAAACATATACATTTGGCCTTGCTGTTATGATTGTAGTTGTCCTTGATGTCCTTTGTTTTTTTTGCATTGTTGTTTCCTGTTTTCCTTTGTCTTTTAATTTTTTCTCTTTAGTCAATTTTCTTGGTTGTTGGTGCATTGGTGGGGGGTTTTTAGGGCTTTTTGTCAAATATTTGTTGTTATTTATTTTTCTTGGGGGCGGGGACTGTGGAAGGGGTCTCAGATGGTTGAGGGGCAGCTATTGGGGAACTGTGGGGGATCTTGGAGGGTTCGGGTCCCCGTGTTTGGCCTTGTGGTAGATCTGTCGACATGCCCTTGAGCAGGGCATTGACCCTGGATACTTCTGTGTGTCGCTCTGAATGGGAGTCTGTTGGATGACTGGTGTGGTGTAGTTGCTGAGCACTGCAAGTATATTGTATGTTTTGGATTGTCCCGCCCTGACCATAGAGAGCCTTTTTATTCTCTATTTTGGTTAGGGTGTGACTAGGGTGGGTAATCTAGGTTGCTTTATTTCTATGTTGGGCTGGTATGGTTCCCAATCAGAGGCAGGTGTTTATTGTTGTCTCTGATAGGGGATCATATTTAGGCAGCCATTTCCCCACTGTGTTTTGTGGGATCTTGTTTATGTTGTAGTTGCCTGTGAGCACTCCATAGATTCACGTGTCGTTTGCGCTTTATAGTTTTTTTTGTGCGATTCACTTCTAATAAAATGTCGAACCGATTTCACGCTGCTCTTTGGTCCGAATGTTATTACGACAACCGTGACATGGATTCAATAAAAAAAAGTACCTTACTGTGATTGCTTTCAATAAATATTGTCAAAAATTGTCAAAAATAGCTTCTTAGCAAAGAGCAATTTCTCAAGCAAGAATTTTGCTAGGACGTTCTGGAAGTGGTCTGACTGGGGAGGGGAAAACTGAAAACTAACTGTTATTAGCAGAGAAATGTGGAACTCTTTCTTATTGGTCTATTAACTAATTTACTACCTGGTGATGTCACCAGGCAGGCCAAAACTCCACCCCACCAAAACAGGCTGAAATTTCAGGCTGTCTTTTTAAACAGCTCTTACACTAAAAGGGCATTATCATAATTTTCACAATTTCACAGTATTATTCCAACCTCATAGTGTGTTTAAAACACAGGCAAATCAGGATTTTGACTGCACTGGGCCTTTACCAATTGTTTCCAGGCCAGACGGTGGACAGCTTCTACCACAGATTTGAACTTTATGCCCACTCTATGGTTTTGTCTCACACAGATGTGGTGCCACTTTAACAGACTTAAAGCAACATTTAAGTTTAATTGGACATTATAAACTTCCAATGAAAATGTCATATTTAGACGCTCATATTCTGTTCACACATATCCAAATACTGTTGTTGACTTGTACCTGTGACCAAAGCATAAATTAAAGAGAGAAAAAAAGTTAAAAACCATACCTAAAACTTGTATCTGAAACAGACTGCTTCAAAAATGCTTGCTATTTTTTGTGAGCTTTAGAATTTTAGAATTGCATGAAACACTGCAAAAACTTCCCTCCAACCAATTGCAAATTGTGTAGAATTGCAGGAAATAAGCTTTAAAACCGCTAAATTGTCTCTCCGCCCCACTTTAAGCACCAGCTGTCAGAGCAGCTCACAGATCACTGCACCTGTACATAGCCCATCTGTAAATAGCCCATCCATCTACCTCATCCCCATACTGTTATTTATTTATTTTGCTCCTTTGCACGCCAGTATCTCTACTTGCACATTCATCTTCTGCACATCTATCACTCCAGTGTTTAATTGCTCTATTGTAAATACTTTGCCACTATGGCCTATTTATTGCCTACCTCCCTTATCTTACCTCATTTGCACAGACTGTATATAGACTTTCTCTGTTTATTATTGACTGTATGTTTGTTTATTCCATGTGTAACTCTGTGTTGTTTGATTCACGCTGCTTTGCTCTATCTTGGCCAGGTCATAGTTGTAAATGAGAACTTGTTCTTAACTAGCCTACCTTGTTAATTATATAAAGGTGAAATAAAATTTAAAAAATAAGATAATAAAGATTTGCCTAAGACTACCACAACAATTATATTGTCTATGGTAAATGTGTTTAAATTGTAAAGAGAGAAAATAGTTGGGATATAACATATATATTTTCTGCAAAGCAAAGATTACAAAATACTTTTCATTTCACCCTATTATCAAAGTACAGTCTGTTTACAATATCAAAACAATAGTCTGCTTTGTCATGACGACAAGGTGAAGGTGCTCTACTCAAATGGCACAACAGAATCGTTCAGATTGACCAAAGAACAGCATATAACAACCATCTCGTACAATTGAGAGATGTTTCCTTTCATATCTGGAAAAGGACAACGTAGTGGACGTATTAACTGGTGTTGCTGCAGCGTTGCTCATCCTCACAGTGGGAATCTAGTCGAGGTGTCTTGATAGAGGTCAGCTGGTGAATTTACAGCAGTACATAAACAAATGAAAAGCGCACCTGATGTTAGAATATCACTTCTTCTGGCAGTGTTGAAGTACTCGAGACCGAGTCCAATCTCGAGACCACATATTGAGTGGCTTGGTCTTGTCTCGGATACATTTGTACTCGGTCTTGGACAGTGAGGACTCGTCATTTCTTCCAGAGACCAGCCGAGTCCAGCGGATTAAAAAACTCAGAATTATCAACTTCCATTCAGGCAGTGCATAAAACCGCTTCACCGGGCCAAATATATACACTCCTTTCTTGAAACATTAATACCTTACACAACCGCAAAGCACGTGAAATATATTCACATGGGCACCATACACATAGCCTAGTTTCAGCGGAATATCATCTGCATGCAGCAAGATTGTGCAGCTCTCAACTGGTTTTGGCATGGAGCAGCTCACAGAAGAATTACATCGGCAGCTGCAGTGGCGTGCCGTGGGCCTGGGGGCTGGGCCTTCAGTGAGGTCCTACACAGTCTCACCCGAATTAATCCACCTCTTATTGCCATCATTATGATGCCATGGCTCTAGACACTATACATTTAGGACAGAAACGCAGTATAAAACCAGGCGTTGCGTCAACATGAAATTGACATTTTTTATTCATAGAATTGCAGGGGAAGAGTACAATTCCTTTGCCATGCGCGCTTGTTCGTTGAGCTGTCCACTCGGGTGTCCCCAAAATTCAAAAGCACCATTGCTTGCCTTGGTTAGACAACTCAAGCTTGCAAAGCCAGTGTGGCTCCAAACACCAAATCTATCACTTGCAAATAATAGGCATTCCCAGCAGTACAGTTTGCAGTGCTTATCGGAGCCTGTGAGCCATTGTTGTACAGTCTATCTGTGCGTTTTAGTTCCACCAATACGTAATTTTCTATCGACATGGAGGCTAATGCTGAAAGCCGAGTCTGTCCAGTAGCATTTCTGGAATACGTTTTGATTCGCATTAAGGCGGAGAATGACCGCTCGACAGAAGCCGTGGACACAGGGATAGTCACTGTCACACATGCCAATGTGTAAAGTTGCCCCATGTCCTCATTCAGATTTTTCTGTTTAAGGAAATCAAGGAGATCAGAGGGACGTTTCCCTTCAAAATCAGTCATAGCATACATTACAGTCAGTTCTGTTTTTAGCTTGGATAGGTCGAACAGTGTTCCGTGTCTCTCTGTTAAACTGGAGAAGGCTGTTTGCGGGATTTTTTTCCGGTAGGTCTGAAAGTGCTGGGGGTCCAGGAGGGAGAGAAACATACATTGTTCGTGGTCTTGAAACCTGTGTCGTATCTGGCAAATAATGTTGTCCAGAATATTGCTATGTAGTTGTTGGTAGTATGTGTGAGGGTCTCCTTGTGCTGGGCCTCTGCGTGCGCTGGGTGAACTTGAGATGCGCGCTGTGTCATCGTAGATTTGACTGAACCTGCGCCTCTCTCGCTCAATTGTAATAATAGGCATTCCCAGCAGTACAGTTTGCAGTGCTTCTCGGAGCCTGTTAGCCATTGATAGCGCTCGTAGTTGGAACTTTGAAAGTGGCGAACGAACCCATTTCCCACCTGTGACAGGCTTTGTAGCGTCGGCGTCGGGCGACCTCTCCTGACAATGTTTAACTTTTCTTGAAAAGTTTGTCTTGAGAATGGCGTTATAATTATATCCTCGACCAAATCGATATATTCTCCTCCTTCCGCCATTGTGGGTTTATAAAAACAGCTTAGTAGTACGCAAATTCAGTTTCCTCGTTCTGAGGTTTGAATAGACCTGCCCATATAGGACCTGCCTCTCGATATTGGTAATCCAATCAAAAGACGTGCACGCACTACGCCTGCATGCTGGCTCCTGTGTAACACTGGAAACAGCCAGCAGGCGTACAATAGCCAACTCTAAAGCTGATTGTTTGACACTCAATTTTCATCTCCATTCACTTTAAGCTACAAGCGCCCGCACTGTTGATTCTGAAGGCCTGAGGGCAGATTTGAGACCCCTGGCAACACATGATGGCTGAATATGATTGGATAAAAGATCTAACATAAAGACCAGCCCTCCAAATCTCAACCTGGGGCTGGAAGCAGTGCAACCAAGAGGAAAGCTATGAAATGAAGAGTATAACTCTTACTCTGGGGAATAATTTAATACATATTTGTGGGAAAATATATTTAAAAAATATATATATTCTGATGATGTTTAGGCCAGCAGAGAAGGCCTTGCTGGCCCTGACGGCCCACCACTGGGTAGCTGGTAGGGTAGGAAAGACATTTCAACATATGATATTTACCAGTAAATGCTAACTAAGGTAACAATGGGTATGCAAACCAGGTATTGAAAAAGTTTATTCTGAAGTGTAGGTTTGTAGGCTATTTGTGATGCGCAATTATCATGATTCGCTGTTTGCATCAGAGGCGTAGATATGGATGGGCCTGGGTGGACACAAGGGAGCCAGGCCCACCCAATCAGATTGATATGGTTTAAACATTGTTGTGGACTTAGACCATCACATTTTTTTTCTATAAAAATAAAGTTGTGATTTTGAGAATGAAAATCAGAAAAATCTATAGGAAGACTCAAGAACGCAGAAATACTGGACATTTTGATCTCTTATTATGGTGGGGATTTGACACAATTACAATCATGGTCTTGAATTGGACTCACACTTTTCTGGTCTCAGTCTTGACTTGGTCTTGACTTGGTCTCTGACCCCTTGGTTTTGTTGTGCTGTCTGGTTTGCATAATATAAGGAATTTTAAATTATTAATACTTTTACTTTTGATATTTAAGTACATTTGAGCAATTCCATTTACTTTTGATACATAAGTATATTTAAAACCAACTACTTTTAGTATTTTACTAAAGT
This sequence comes from Oncorhynchus keta, assembly GCF_023373465.1. Classification (NCBI taxonomy): domain Eukaryota; kingdom Metazoa; phylum Chordata; class Actinopteri; order Salmoniformes; family Salmonidae; genus Oncorhynchus; species Oncorhynchus keta. Next base: position 13,253,707 of record NC_068452.1, on the reverse strand, counting down.
AGTATTTTACTGGTTGACATTCACTTTTACTTGAGTCATTTTCTATTAAGGTATCTTTACTTTTACTCAAGTATGACTTTTGAGTACTTTTTCCACCACTTATTGTTTGGTTGTGTTTAATTTATTCAGGTGTTTTAGTGTCATATAAAGATCAAATCTATTGTTGGGATTGAACAACAAATAGTCAACACAGCAGGTTGTCCTATGCCATTGAGGCCTTTGTCCTATACTGTAATGTCCATACATTTCCACCCAATTTATGAATACAGTTCTCAACAAATTATTGATGACCCAATATGAATATGAATAAATGATAACCACTGGAGTATACGGACGTCATATTGTACAATTTGCGTCTCCCCTTTTCATGGTCATGGCTAGAAGGGATCCAGCGTCTGTAAAATGAACGTCATATTTGATATTTCGTAGCAGATTAGGAGAATTTCAGCAGTTAAGGTTGCTAAAATGCAAAAAAAGAAAACTTTAACAATTTGCTAAAAGCTGGATTCCTTTTAGCCAGGAACCCTTTTTCATAGGCCTAGATTACATGGTTGCATGGTTGCATTCAAGACAAGGTCATTTTTATTGTATCTGTTGTGAGTGTCAGAAGAGTAGGCCTAGGCTAACGTAAACTCACTCACTTTTGTACATCACCTTGAGCCGTACAATTGACCTTATTTTAGCGCCCCAAAAACGTAATACTTCCAGATCAACTGTAATGTCAATACCATTGTAAAGCACAATTTCTCCCCTTTCCAACAGAATCAATTACCCCCACGCTGCCCGTTTCTGCACGATTCAAGAAGGAAATGAGTTCTTTTTAAAAATGGCTGGTGGGGAAGCGAAACTAATGCGTGATAGTGAGAAGGACAGATCTCGTGTGGGAAAACTTATTTAACTTATTTTTTCACTCGATCTTTCCAACTTATTACCTTATCATCCTCTAAAATGTAAATAAAACACTATAAAGTGTTTATATAATGTGTCATTACATATCTATTTGAAGTTTTGTGTCGAATTTAAATCAGGTTTTTAGGGCGGTGCGAAAGTGATCTTCAGAAGTAAACAGCGGCTTTGAGAGTCATGATCGCATGCAGTGATGACGCAAAAAATGACAAGGTATCCCCACCCTACCCCGTCACTGTCAATTTCCTGTTTTTAAACGATAAGAGAAGTGCTACACCTGGTGGAGGAGAGATTGTAAGAGAAATGGTTGCTTTATGCGTGCTGTACGTTACGACATGACACGTCATGATGTAACGGAGGGTCCGTTTATTCAACTTTTCTCCAATACTATAGAGCCATTACCATGTCGATCAACGCTTGAATAGAAACCGAGTTTACACCCCAGATTTTGAAGTCAACACAGTCGCTACAGTCCCATTAGTTTTCTTTGAATGTCGCGGTTGCGCACATTTTTATGGAATGGGGTGAGTTTACGTTACCATCGTATTAAAAAAAGTGTATCATTTAAAGTGTAGCAGAATTGCATTAAATGTTTTTCAAAGGCCATATTTTTCCTGTGCAAAGGAAACATCTTTGATATAGCCTATAAACCTATGTCACTACGCGCTTATTAGTAGCCTAAATTATACTATCCAAACTACTCATAACATTAGGAATATTAGGCTTACATTTGTCTGCAAACGCGATGATGTTATAAAGGTGATTTTTTTTAATGGTGAAAAATAGCTTCCCCAAAACTTTAAACACGCTACACATGCTAATTGCTAGACTACAAGCTATCTAGCTATATAATTTTGGCTAATTTAGTGTTGTTGTTAACACCTGGTTAGCATAACAGCTAAACTAAACTCGAAATCGATCAGACTTTTACATTTTTTTTTTACCAGATAAGTTGACTGAGAACACATTTTAATTTACAGCAACGACTTTCCAGTGATGAAATGATCATAGCACACGCATTACTGACAGCTGTCTGGGTTCAGGTCTGCACTGGAAAAAGGTTTCTTCGCTTTTTTGACAGTTCTTGAGTCCTATCTTGGTGTCACCAATGGTGTTTCATGATTGCGGGGAATCTGTAAACATATTTTTTTCTTGTTGTCTTTCCTGTCTTGAGCAGACAAATATTCTACAGAAAATTATTGTGGGTGATGAATAACTAGTTTTAGGCAGTTATCGGTCCTTCTGTAGCTCAGTTGGTAGAGCATGGCGCTTGTAACGCCAGGGTAGTGGGTTCGATTCCCGGGACCACCCATACGTAGAATGTATGCACACATGACTGTAAGTCGCTTTGGATAAAAGCGTCTGCTAAATGGCATATATTATTATTATATTATCATGCAGTTTGGGGTAGCCATTCTGCTGTTGTTGTCAGAAGAATTAATGCGGTGGTCTTCCAACACCAAATCAAATCACATTTATTTATATAGCCCTTCGTACATCAGCTGATATCTCAAAGTGCTGTACAGAAACCCAGCCCAGCCTACAGCAAGCAATGCAGGTGTAGAAGCACGGGTGGCTAGGAAAAACTCCCTAGAAAGGACAAAACCTAGGAAGAAACCTAGAGAGGAAGCAGGCTATGTGGGGTGGCCAGTCCTCTTCTGGCTGTGCCGGGTGGAGATTATAACAGAACATGGCCAAGATGTTGAAATGTTCATAAATGACCAGCATGATCAAATAATAATAATCACAGGCAGAACAATTGAAACTGGAGCAGCAGCACGGCCAGGTGGACTGGGGACAGCAAGGAGTTATCATGCCAGGTAGTCCTGAGGCATGGTCCTAGGGCTCAGGTCCTCGGAGAGAGAGAGAGAAAGAAAGAGAGAATTAGAGAGAGCATACTTAAATTCACACAGGACACCGGATAGGACAGAAGTACTCCAGATATAACAAACTGACCCTAGCCCCCCGACACATAAACTACTGCAGCATAAATACTGGAGGCTGAGACAGGAGGGGTCAGTAAGCCAGTTACTCAGCCCCTGTAATAGGGTTAGAGGCAGAGAATCCCAGTGGAAAGAGGGGAACCAGTCAGGCAGAGACAGCAAGGGCTGTTTGTTGCTCCAGAGCCTTTCCGTTCACCTTTACACTCCTGGGCCAGACTACACTCAATCATATGACCCACTGAAGAGATTAGTCTTCAGTAAAGACTTAAAGGTTGAGACCGAGTTTGCGTCTCTCACACGGGTAGCCAGACCATTCCATAAAAGCTCTATAGGAGAAAGCCCTGCCTCCAGCTGTTTGCTTAGAAATCCTTGGGACAATTAGGAGGCCTGCGTCTTGTGACCGTAGCGTACGTGTAGGTATGTACGGTAGGACCAAATCAGAGAGATGGGTAGGAGCAAGCCCATGTAATGCTTTGTAGGTTAGCAGTAAAACCTTGAAATCAGCCCTTGCCTTGACAGGAAGTGTGGGGAGGCTAGCACTGGAGTAATATGATACATTTTTTGGGTTCTAGTCAGGATTCTAGTAGCCGTATTTAGCACCTACTGAAGTTTATTTAGTGCTTCATCCGGGGAGCTGGAAAGTAGAGCATTGCAGTAGTCTAACCTAGAAGTAACAAAAGCATGGATACATTTTTCTGCATCATTTTTTGGACAGAAAGTTTCTGATTTTTGCAATGTTACGTAGATGGAAAAAAGCTGTCCTTGAAACAGTCTTGATATGTTCGTCAAAAGAGAGATCAGGGTCCAGAGTAACACCGAGGTCCTTCACAGTTTTATTTGAGACGACTGAACAACCATTAAGATTAATAGTCAGATTCAACATAAGATCTCTTTGTTTCTTGGGACCGAGAACAAGCATCTCTGTTTTGTCCAAGTTTAAAAGTCGAAAGTTTGCAGCCATCCACTTCCTTTTGTCTGAAACACAGGCTTCTAGCGAGGGCAATTTTGGGGCTTCGCCATGTTTCATTGAAATGTGCAGCTGTGTGTCATCCACATAGAAGTGAAAGTTAACATTATGTTTTCGAATGACATCCCCAAGAGGTAAAATATATAGTGAAAACAATTGTGGTCCTAAAACTGAACCTTGAGGAATACCGAAATGTACAGTTGATTTGTCAGAGGACAAACCATTCACAGAGACAAACTGATATCTTTCCGACAGATAAGATCTAAACCTGGCCAGAACTTGTCCGTGTAGACCCATTTGGGTTTCCAATCTCTCCAAAAGAATTTATGGTATCAAAAGCAGCACTAATAAGGTCTAGGAGCACAAGGACAGATGCAGAGCCTCGGTCTGATGCCATTAAAAGGTAATTTACCACCTTCACAAGTGCAGTCTCAGTGCTATGATGGGGTCTAAAACCAGACTGAAGCATTTCGTATACATTGTTTGTCTTCAGGAAGACAGTGAGTTGCTGCGCAACAGCCTTTTAAAAAAAATTGAGAGGAATCGAAGATTCGATATAGGCCGATAGTTTTTTATATTTTCTGGGTAAAGGTTTGGCTTTTTCAAGAGAGGCTTTATTACTGCCACTTTTAGTGAGTTTGGTACACATCTGGTAGATAGAGGGCTATTTATTATGTTCAACATAGGAGGGCCAAGCACAGGAAGCAGCTCTTTCAGTAGTTTAGTTGGAATAGGGTCCAGTATGCAGCTTGAAGGTTTTGAGGCCATGATTATTTTCATCATTGTGTCAGGAGATATAGTACTAAAACACTTGAGTCTCTCTCTTGATCCTAGGTCCTGGCAGAGTTGTGCAGACTCAGGACAACTGAGCTTTGAAGGAATACGCAGATTTAAAGAGGAGTCTGTAATTTGCTATCTAATATTCATGATATTTTCCTCAAAGAAGTTCAGGAATTTATTACTGCTGAAGTGAAAGCCATCCTCTCTTGGGGAATGCTGCTTTTTAGGTAGCTTTGCGACAGTATCAAAAAGGAATTTCAATTAAATAGGATGATCGAGCAGCAGTAAGGGCTCTTCGATACTGCACCGTACTGTCTTTCCAAGCTTGTCGGAAGACTTCCAGTTTGGTGTGGCGCCATTTCCGTTTCAATTTTCTGGAAGCTTGCTTCAGAGCTCGGGTATTTTCTGTATACCAGGGAGCTAGTTTCTTATGAGAAATGTTTTTAGTTTTTAGGGGTGCAACTGCATCTAGGGTATTGCGCAAGGTTAAATTGAGTTCCTCAGTTAGGTGGTTAACTGATTTTTGTCCTCTGACATCATTGGGTAGACAGAGGGAGTCTGGAAGGACATCAAGGAATCTTTGTGTTGTCTGTGAATTTATAGCATGACTTTTGATGTTTCTTGGTTGGGGTCTGAGCAGATTATTTGTTGCAATTGCAAACGTAATAAAATGGTGGTCAGATAGTCCAGGATTATGAGGAAAAACATTAAGATCCACAACATTTATTCCATGGTGTAATGCTCCGGGTGTCGTGGGTGTGGAGTCAAACGCAGGAGACACAGAGTGCAATGCTGTGCGTCTTTAATAGCACCAACGCACCACAGGGTGCTCACAATAGTAACGGCCCTAAACACAGGGAATGAAAATGTACAACGGAAAAATCATGACCAGGCACTAACACGTACCTCTACAACAGAGCCGAAGGTTACACTGAAATAATCCCGCACAACACCCAGGCGGGCCGGCTGTCTAATAAAGACAAACTAATCATACATAAACAGGTGCTACCAATAAACATACAAGGAGGGGGAGGAAAGACAATCAGTGGTAGCTAATAGGCCGGTGACGACGACCGCCAAGCGCCACCCGCCCGGGAAGGGAAGCCACCCTCGGTCGGACTCGTGACACATGGGACAAAACTAGATCCAGAGTATGACTGTGACAGTGAGAAGGTCCAGAGACAAGTTGGACAAAACCCACTGAGTCGATGATGGCTCCGAAAGCCTTTTGGAGTGGGTCTGTGGACTTTTCCATGTGAATATTAAAGTCACCAAAAATTTGAATATTATCTGCTATGACTACAAGGTCCGATAGTAATTCAGGGAATTCAATGAGGAACGCTGTATATCGCCCAGGAGGCCTGTAAACAGTAGCTATAAAAAGTGATTGAGAAGGCTGCATAGATTTCATGACTAGAAGCTCAAAAGACGAAAACATCATTTTTTGTTTTTGTAAATTGAAATTTGCTATCGTAAATGTTAGCAACACCTCCGGCTTTGCGGGATGCACGGAGGATATGGTCACTAGTGTAGCCAAGCGGTGAGGCCTCATTTAACACAGTAAATTCATCAGGCTGAAGCCATGTTTCAGTCAGGCCAATCACATCAAGATTATGATCAGTGATTAGTTCATTGACTATAATTGCCTTTGAAGTAAGGGATCTAACATTAAGTAGCCCTATTTTGAGATGTGAGGTATCATGATCTCTTTCCATAATGACAGGAATGGAGGAGGTCTTTATCCTAGTGAGATTGCTAAGGCGAACATCGCCATTTTTAGTTTTGCCCAACCTAGGTCGAGGCACAGACACGGTCTCAATGGTGATAACTGAACTGACTACACTGACTGTGCTAGTGGCAGACTCCACTATGCTGGCTGGCCAACAGCCTGCTGCCTGGCCTGCACCCTATTTCATTGTGGAGCAAGAGGAGTTAGAGCCCTGTCTATGTTGGTAGATAAGATGAGAGCACCCCTCCAGCTAGGATGGAGTCCGTCACTCCTCAGCAGGTCAGGCTTGGTCCTGTTTGTGGGTGAGTCCCAGAAAGAGGGCCAATTATCTACAAATTCTATCTTTTGGGAGGGGCAGAAAACAGTTTTCAACCAGCGATTGTGTTGTGAGACTATGCTGTAGAACTCATCACTCCCCCTAACTGGGAGGGGGCCAGAGACAATTACTTGATACCGACACATCTTTCTAGCTGATTTACACGCTGAAGCTATGTTGCGCTTGGTGATCTCTGAATGTTTCATCCTAACATTGTTGGTGCCGACGTGGATAACAATATCTCTATACTCTATACACTCGCCAGTTTTAGCTTTAGCCAGCACCATCTTCAGATTAGCCTTAACGTCGGTAGCCCTGCCCCCTGGTAAACAGTGTATGATCGCTGGATGATTCGTTTTAAGTCTAATACTGCGAGTAATGGAGTCGCCAATGACTAGAGTTTTCAATTTGTCAGAGCTAACTGTGGGAAGCTTCGGCATCTCAGACCCCGTAACGGGAGGAGTGGAGACAAGAGAAGGCTCGGCATCTGACTCCGACTCGTTGCTTAATGGGGAAAACCGGTTGAAAGTTTCTGTCGGCTGAATGAGCGACAACAAAGAGAGAGGCAACAAAGAGACCAAAGATAACCCTGAAGAAGCTGTTAAGCTCCATGGAGGAGATTGGAGCATCTGTCCATAGGACCACTTTAATGCTTTCCGTTTGAGTTATATTAGGTTTTATTTTCATCGTCGGTACAGTCGGTAGTCATTTAGGGAGGTTACCTTGAGCACAGGGACAATGGTGGTCTGCTTGAAACATGTACTGTAGGTATTACAGACTCGGTCAGGGAGAGGTTGAATGTGTTGTCAGTGAAGGCACTTGCCAGTTGGTCAGCACATGCTCTGAGTAGGGGCTCAACTTTCACTGGGGACTGGGGGGAATTACTGTTTGACTGAATAGAAAAAAATATTTATTCCCAGTGCTGAGCTAGTAGTATAACTGACATGTAATGTTAGCTAGTGTTTCATCCCCTCTCAACAGGAGTTCTGTCTGAAGTGAATGAACCAGCTAGCTAGCTAGTAGCTACCACAGCCAGTTCAGCTCAAGCCTCTCGCTATCTGTTAGGTAGCAGTGTCTAACAGCTGTTGTATGTGAAAATGTTTTGTAGACGCCCCCCCCCCCATTTCAACAGAAGTAAATGAACTTGGCTCATTTACACCAGTTGATATACCATTAGAGCAGCGAAAAGTTGTCTAACAGTAGATATCTGTTTTGCCCCAATTACAGTCAGTATAGAAATGTAACATGTATCTGTCAGCTTCCCTAGCTAATTTCCTTACTTTTCACACGGACATGGTATAAACAGCTCTACAGGCTTCACTACACAATTCAATGCATTCAGTACACAACACTATGCTCATAATGTCCCAGCAGGGTCAGCCAGCCAGTGAAGACCAGTCTCGGAGCACAGGTCAATTTTGCAGTATATTTTAACAATCAGTAAATTAATGCAAAGTTCCATCTTGAGGTGATGGGTAGACCACAGACTGGGATTTGTGAATATTGATAATTTCAATCATTTAAATATTGATTCCCTTCTTGGATAAAGAGAGGGGTCTCGGCAGGTCTGGTAGCCAGGAAAGACCAGTCTGTCACGGCACTGAGGTGAACTTTTGCATATGCAACACTTTATTCTATCTGTGCAGCAAACACTGGACAAGCCAGAAGCGTCAAAGAATGAAACTATTTTAAGGCAGTCTAATAAACCTCTAAAGTTGATTTCCAAACTGTTTCAAGGGTTGATAGGCTTTTCCCGGTGACACACAACATGTAAAACAAAAATGTGATTAAGACCTGGGAGACACTACTGATGATGATGGATACAGATATGTTTGAATGGCCAGTCATGTTCATATCATCTTGCACATCAATTACTGCAGTATAAGACCATCCATAGAACGTACTTTATGCCAGTGAAACTGAATATCATGCACTCAGAAATGTAGTTCCTCTGCTGCAGGAGTAAAACACAAAAGGGAATATATTTCAATATGTTACATTCTTGTGAAGGCTGGCTGAATTCTGGCATGTTCTTTTATCTCAGCATGTCTACAGATTCTCCCTTCACCCTGTTTTTGTTTGCTTGGAAATGTTGATACTGGAGACTGTTATCAGAAGAAATTGTGTCACCTAGCATTTATAGCGGCTAAGAAATGCATTGCCATTAATGGAACGTTTGTTATCCTCCCACAATGTCACAATGGATGGCAGAAATGTTGAGTTATGTACCACTACAAGATTACGGGTATACTTGGGCAACTTTCATAAGGTAATTTACAAATGACAGCCCTTGTTGTACATAGTCCAACCATTTTAAGGGGACAAATGTATTGAGACAAATTCACTTGTATGTGTATTAATGTAGTAAGAAGTTAAGTATTTGGTCCCACATACATAGCATGCAATGACTACATCAAGCGTATGACTCTACAAATTTGTTGGATGCATTTGATGTTTGTTTTAGTTGTGTTTCAGATTATGTTGTGCCCAATCGAAGTGAATGGTAAATAATGTTTTGTGTAATTTTAGAGTCAATTTCATTGTAAATAAGAATATGATATTTTTCTAAACACTTCTAAATTAATGTGGATGCTCCCATTACAGATGATAAGTGAGAAAGTTACAGACGCACAAATATCATACCCCCAAGACATGCTAACCTCTCACCATTACAATACCAGGGGAGGTTAGCATTTTATATCATACCATCAAGACATGTTAACCTCTCACCATTACAATACTAGGGGAGGTTAGCATTTTATATCATACCATCAAGACATGCTAACCTCTCACCATTACAATTACAGGGGAAGTTATGATATTTGTGCATCTATAACTTTCTCTGTCATCATTATTCACATTTCATTCAGGATTATCCATAATCATGGTAGCATTCACATTCATGTAGAAGTGTTAAGACACATATTCAACAACATTTTTCAAATCTACCAGCCACTCAGATATTTTACCAGCCAAAATAAGTTTCCCCACAAAAATTACACCAACAAAAAAATGGATGAGCATGCTTTGCAATGTTTCTAAAACAATAAATGTATTACCAGTAAGAAGTAATATGATATATTGTTTAATTTCATGACATTTTTTCTTTTAACCGAAATATCACAGATGAGACAAACATTTTCACCTGCCCCTTCAAGGGCGAGATGTTACTGTGGTAACATGACTGAGTCATTTTTGTGCCTGTGAGTACTGGTGCATAACTCCAGGATTATTGGATTCGACTCCGACTCCTGTGATTGGAGTCGAAAGGAGTCGAGCAAGACGCGACTTCACATGAGTCGGAGTTGAACAAGAGTCGACTCCTTTCGACTCCAATCACAAGAAACGGATGCACACACACATACACGCCTTCTCATTATTGCAGTCCTACTAGGAAGACGACATTTGCATTCTAGAGGACTAACATGAATGAGCATGATGCTTCCCATTTGCCTATAAAAGGCATTTTTTGTTTGAATATAGAAAGAGGGTGATGTGTAGGAACTAGAATAGTATTTAACCTTTAATAATATTAATAATATAGTAATTCATATTAATATTATGGCAAGCCAGTTAAGAACAAATTCTTATTTGCAATGACAACCTACCCCGGCCAAACCCTAACAACGCAGGGCCAATTGTGCGCCACTCTATGGGACTCCCAATCACGGCCGGTTGTGATACAGCCATGAATTGAACCAGGATCTGTAGTGACCCCTTTACCACTGAGATGCAGTGCCTTAGACCGCTGCGCCACTCTACTCTGAAAAAGCCTGTTCTTTGCCATGTTATATCCCTATTCGGACAGATATTACTAGAGACGTTGGTTTTGTAATTATTATAAAAACATGTGGTTTTTATTCTAGGTGTGAAGTTATTTCAACATCATGTCTAGACACTTGTGCTTGGCTGCTGAACGTATAGTCTCCGCATAATATTTACATTGATGAAGTGTGATCATAATCATTATTTTAGCGATCCATCCATGGTAGACGTCCTTCCTAATAACAATTCCCCACATTCTGCTGATTCGAGCTGCTGAACCGTATTTGCACTTGACTGTGTTTACTGATGAGAAAGTGAACTTGCCATTTCCAAAATGTTCACTGGCACTATGAAGAATAGCTTAGCCATACTCATTGATAGCCTAATATATACGTTCATATACTTTTGGTTAAAATTACGAGGCATTGCTAAATAAAGATGACGTAAAAACAGGCCCGCCTGCTCTTCTCCTCTCTACCCAACTTCCCCCCACAGTCCCTTAAGTCCTGTTTGTTTGGCTGCTCAGTTATCCCTCACCCATCATAGACTTGCCATTCCCAAACAATCAGAGCGGGTTGAAATGCGCATATCTGGACACTGTACCCACCCACTCAGGTCAGAGTGTTATAGTCGTCCGAAGGGAGACAGTGCATGTTTTTGATAATTTTTTGGGACAGTAACACGAATGTCTGAATGTTGTGCGTGCATCGAAATGTAAGTTGCAGGGAGGGTTATTGGGGTTTTCACATTTTGTGTGATAATATGTACTGTGCTTTCGGAAAGTAAAAAAAAAAACATTCTCATCAATCGACACACAATACCCCATAATGACAAAGCAAAAACAGATTTTTATAAATGTTTGCAAATTCATTACAAATAAAAAAAATGGGAAAATCACATTTACATAAATATTCAGACCCTTTATTCAGTACTTCGTTGAAGCACCTTTGGCCTTGATTACAGCATCAAGTCTTCTTGGGTATGACGCTACAAGCTTGAAACACCTGTAGTTGGGGAGTTTCTCCCATTCTTCTCTGCAGATCCTCTCAAGCTCTGTCTGGTTGGATGGAGAGCATTGCTGCATAGCTATTTTCAGGTCTCTCCAGAGATGTTCGATGTCCGGGCTCTGGCTGGGCCACTCAAGGACATTCAGAGACTTTTCCCAAAGCCACTCATGCATTGTCTTGGCTGTGTGCTTAGGGTTGTTGTTCTGTTGGAAGGTGAACCTTGTCCTCAGTCACAGGTCCTGAGCACTCTGGAGCAGGTTTTCATCAGGGATCTCTCTGTACTTTGCTCCATTCACCTTTGCCTCGATCCTGACTAATCTCCCAGTCCCTGCCTCTGAAATACATCCCCACAGAATGATGCTGCCACCACCATGCTTCACCGTAGGGATGGTGCCAGATTTCCTCCAGACGTGACGCTTGGCATTTAGGCCAAGGAGTTCCATCTTTGTTTCATCAGATAACTGAACAAATAAACCTTTCACACCACCGTGACCTCCTAACTGCATCTTGTTTCTCGTAGTCTGAGAGTCTTTAGGTGCCTTTGGCAAACTCCAAGCGGGCTGTCATGTGCCTTTTACTGAGGAGTGGCTTACGTCTGGCTACTCTACCATAAAGGCCTGATTGGTGGAAGGGTGCAGAGATAGTTGTCCATTTGGAAGTTTCCGCATCTCCACAGAGGAACTCTAGAACTCTGTCAGAGTGACCATTGGATTCTTGGTCACCTCATTGAACAAATATTTGTCATTATGGGTTATTGTGTGTAGATTTTTTAAAATCAATTTTATAATAAGGTTGTAACGTAAAACAAAGGGTGGAAAAGTCAAGGGGTCTGAATACTTTCTGAAGGCACTGTAATGACCACTAATTACTTACTGTTACTTTGATAGCTTTCAGACATATTGTATGGCTGTTACGATTCTTTCATGTTAGAGTTGCCAATACTACTTTGCTTATTGTTTATTGTATGTAGTATTATTCCGTATTGCCATAAGTGTTATTGCATTGGTTGCACAAGTACTTTTACAGAAGTGGTTTAATTGTTGTATTGGTAAACATCTTCTTTTTTGCATGCACACGCTACCACAGTGTTTTCCATAGTGGCCTTTATTATAAGGTGTTTATTGCGTTGCCATGGGTGGGTTAGAGAGTCATCCCAGACAGCTCTTGGAACTTGCTCATGCGCAGAGTAATTTATGACCCTGTGGCGCCAGGGCAGATCTGATAAGGTCTCAGCCTGGTAGATTCTCACACAAGGCTGGAGAGAGAGGGTGCCATAAATCTTGACCCTTTGTCAATCCAAGTAATTCTCCAAGAGGTGAATGTTTAAGTTTATGTTTATATTGATGCTGTGTTTATAGCCCCTTATAGACATGTTGTAAGTGTAATGCCATTTGCCATGGATTCATGTACATATATGTGCATTGCACAGTTATAACCCTTAACTAATGCTATTTACATGTGTGTATATCTTTGTTTTATAGAACCACAACAATAAAATTCCAAGTCATTCAGATTATTTATTATTATATTATTATATTATATTATTATTATTATTATTATTATTATATTATTATATATTATTATATATTATTATTATTATTATATTATTACCAAAACCATATCAACCTCTTCAAATGGAAACAGGTGTGTCTGTGTGTGTGTTGGTGATTATCAAGAGTACCGTGATGGGCCTCAACATCATGTTCTAACCGGACAACACTATTCACCTTATTTAAGAACCCAGAAACAAATCATGTCTGAAGTTCTGTTTTGTGGAGGACTTCTGTTGTGGCGTTCTTAACGTTTCCCGAACGCTTGCTAGCTCAAAATGTTGTGCAATTATACCAAGACACCTTTCAAAGTTGAATGGCAAGTCTGTGCCACATCTGGGGATTATTCAAGAGTGGGAGGTCGATATGACAAAATGGCCACATATTACCTACGAAAACAGCTTAAATGATTTTGTCTTGTGTCTCAGTGTGGATGGGTCAGGGATGAGGAGCTACAAAAGCACAGAGTCATATCAATACCTCCAAAGCTGCAAACTTGGGCGGATGCTTAAATCTTGAGGATGACAACCTGGTGTTCCGCAAAGCAGATGTCCAGCCCAGTCAGAGCAAAACGAATCATCATTCTGCCTGGATTCCTGTATCATCTGTCGACACGGTACAGGCTGTTCTTGTGTTTCAGGGCAGGTCGAAGTCTTGCAGTCATGCAGCTTGGCTTACTATGGAAGTTGGCTAGCTGACTGGCTTTTTGTTTATCATAACTTGCCCTTTCTATGAGTCATACCTTTGATGTTAGCTAGTTACTTAGATAGGTAATTGTGAAGATACCATATCACAGACCAGAACTGATAACGTTAATTATTAAAACATGCACACACGATTCTTGGTTTCAATGGCTCATTGTGTAAGTATATCAGTCTAATCTCGAATTGCAATGAGGTAGGTACAGAATCAAGGTGAGTTTTACAATCAAATAGGAAATTACCAACATAACCTAAACCTACTAATTTAAAGGGAACTGTGTAAACTAGTCAATTGTGAACAACATGTAAACTAGTGTTCTGTACTGTAATTGACCATTCAAATAATAGCTTTTTGAAGTTGCAGAATTCTACAATTCTCATAAAATACAGTGCAATTGAAGTAAATAAACCCCTCAACTTGCATTCTGTGACATCTGTATCAATAAAAAAAATCAGTCCAGGAGACAGGGGTGGCCTGTACAGATGAACAATGCCTGTGGAACTTGGGGAAACAGCGGAATTTAGCTCAAAAAGGTTGAGCGGGTTGAGTTCTCCGACAGCCCCCAGCCGCTTCTCCATCTCTACCTCCAACTCCTGGGTACCACTCCCACAACGCACATAAGAATAGTTTGGAAGGGGCCAATGTTCCAATGAGGTGCCTTCTGCACAAGTGCATCAAAGCTCAACCAAACAGTCAGCAAGTTCCAGCAGCAGCCACACAGCCTCATGATGAACACGACATCAACAGTGTCAGAAATGCTTGTCAGTTTATAACATTTATGTTTAGCTGGAGGAGTGTAAATGTGCCAGCTTGGAGGTTGCGAAAACACAGATTGCCTCCTATGCGTGGTATGACGCACGTAAACTTCGGATCACTGCTAGCTCAGCAAAGAAGGTTCCTGTGTGCACCTAAACAAATCCTGACAACATTGTGCGGGAGCATCTCTTCCCCAGGTTCCATGGGAACTCAGCAACCACATATGGTAAGGAGAACAAGCAGGTGGCCTACACATGGATGGAGAGCTGTGGGTTTAGTCTGGAGGCACAGTAGTGAGTGTCAAGAAGCCATGGTTTTTTGCAAGTCCAGATGGAGTGTTAAACTCTCAAGAACTTATAGAAATCAAATGTCCTGTTCTGAGTAAGAAGTGTGAGTCTCTGACTGAACTGTTCTCTGGCAAACTCACCGATGTGACGCTGGTGGATGGGGTTCCTCAGCTGCAACCTAATGGAGCCTTTGGGTACTACATGCAAGTGCAAATGGGCATGTTATGCACATGACTGAAAAGATGCAAACTGCTATCTGGGCTCCATCCAAGCAGGTTGTTATTGATATGCCTTTTGATGCGAAGTTCTGTGCTGTTGTTATCTCTAAACTAAAGGCATATTATTTCACAGATATGCTGTCAAGGATATTATATGAGTTCCAGTCAGGTAGACTAAATCTATGCTCCAAATATGTTAATTTATGTGGTATCAAGGCTCGGTCTGAATAATTTGTTTGTAAATAGTGATTTTTTTGGTGTCTTGTAAAGCTCACTGTCAGATCTACCTTAATATCTAAGCATTAACTCTTGGTGTTGTTTTTGTCTTGCATAGTTCTCTTCATGTGCACATTAACCTGATTATATTTGCATAATTCTTCTTGGTGTTTTTATGTTTTGCCTTGTACAGCTCTCTTCATACATTTTTAACTCCTTATGATTTATGAATATTATATTGTACCTTGTATAGCTTTTCTTCTCATATGGCACTTCATGAACTTATGTAAGCATACCGTAACTCATCTTGCTCTTGGCAAATTATGGTGTTAATAAAAACACAATGTAATTCCACTTTGTTGACATTTTCTTTTATACTTAACATTTTGAAATTAAGGATGAGGAGACATGTCTAAGGGTTTGAAATGTGTTTCAGCTTGATTCTGGGTTTGGTGTTCAAGGGCACAAATGAACAAAAGTGTGGCACTTGATAAACAGTTGTCTTCCCTCTTGGTCTGTTAGAGACATTTTGGTGTTGAAGAAAAGGTATTTTAAATAGATTTAAGAAGGCATGATAGCGGCACCTAGTGGATGCCTGTAATTATCAGGAACAGGCAAAGTTACAGTACATTTCAAATGTAGGAACATTAAAATTATTCAGATTTAACAGGAAACGAATATATATATATATATATATATATATATATATCATGTGGATGAAATTATAATGTATAAAGTTAAATTTCAGATTGATGGGAACAGTCTGGGAGAGGATTTCTAACACCTTGTGTGGTCTGATAACTCTCAACATGTGTACGCACATTAGCCATCCTCCTCGTCAGACAGCTGGCCTCCTTTCTGAGGGAAGGCTGCTACAGTATGGCATGGTTTATCTTCCTCTCATACAGCAGATCTCAGATGGTGAAGCAAGTGCCATAACTTCATTGCGAAGGCCTAATTCCAGGAAGACAGAGTTTTGGGTGATGAACTGGTCACTGCATCTGCCTCTATATGCAGGAGAAATGGACATAATGAGTACACATGGAGCAAAGACAACCAAATACTGTAGAGTATTGCTGGAATAATAGTGGCTGTATGACCTCCCTCTGGAATCGATAATATGTGCTATCTGAAGAGTGTTTTTATAGCAATCGATGATGCAAGTGGTGTTGGGAACTTCTCTTTGAAGCACTGAGGCATTTTTTTCTGGATTGTCTCTTGATGGTACCAAGTGTGCTTATGTCTGCATAATGAGGAAGTAGGGAAAAAATGGCAACTTCTGACTATTTCTGGTCGGGCAATGGATGACATCAGAGTATGCTGCCCAACCTTATGTAATTAGAAAGAGGAGATTATCCTGACTAAAATTGTGTTCGATTTGAAAAAAATCAAAATATACACATTGCAAGATATTTGGCGAAATATACCAGCATGCCTCTCTATAGGAAAACGATGGGGGGTGCTCAGCATTCCAAGGGAAAAGGGTATTTTGGGGCTAGCGTCTGATGACAACGGAGTACGCTGCCCAGCCTTACATAATTATAAAGAGGAGATTCTCATTATTAAAATGGTGTTATATTTTAAAACATCTAAATATACACATTGCGAGATATTTGGCGAAATAGACAGACATTCCTGCAGTTGAAGTCGGAAGTTTACATACACTTAGGTTGGAGTCATTAAAACTTCAACCACTCCACAAATTTCTTGGGAACAACCTATAGTTTTGGCAAGTCGGTTAGGACATCTACTTTGTGCATGACACAAGTAATTTTTCCAACAATTGTTTACAGACAGATTATTTAATTTATAATTCACTGTATCACAATTCCAGTGGGTCAGAAGTTTACATACACTAAGTTGACTGTGCCTTTAAACAGCTTGGAAAATTCCAGAAAATGATGTCATGGCTTTAGAAGCTTCTGATGGGCATAATGTGTGTCAATTGGAGGTGTATCTGTGGATGTATTTCAAGGCCTACCTTCAAACACAGTGCCTCCTTGCTTGACATCTTGGGAAAATCAAAAGAAATCAGCCAAGACCTCAGAAAAAAAATTGTAGACCTCCACAAATCTGGTTCATCCTTGGGAGCAATTTCCAAACGGCTGAAGGTACCACGTTCATGCGTTCTGTCTCCTAGAGATGAACGTACTTTGGTGCGAAAAATGCCAGACTACGGTTTGCAACTGTGCATGGGGACAAAGATTGTATTTTTTGGAGGAATGTCCTCTGGTCTGATGAAACAAAAATAGAACTGTTTGGCCATAATGACCATTGTTATGTTTGGAGGAAAAAGGGGGAGGCTTACAAGCCAAAGAACACCCTCCCAACCGTGAAGCACGGGGGTGGCAGCATCATGTTGTGCGGGTGCATTGCTGTAAGAGGGACTGGTGCACTTCACAAAATAGATGGCATCATGAGGCAGGAAAATGATGTGGATATATTGAAGCAAAATCTCAAGACATCAGTCATGAAGTTAAAGCTTGGTCACAAATGGGGAAATGGCTTAAGGACAACAAAGGCAAGATGTTGGAGTGGCCATCACAAAGCCCTGACCTCAATCCCATAGAAATTGTTTGGGCAGAACTGAAAAAGTTTGTGCGTGCAAGAAGGCCTATAAACCTGACTCAGTTACACCAGCTCTGTCAGGAGGACTGGGCCAAAATTCACCCAACGTATTGTGGGAAGCTTTTGGAAGGCTACCTGAAATGTTTGACCCAAGTCAAACAATTTAAAGGCAATGCTACCAAATATTAATTGAGTGTATGTAAACTTCTGACCCACTGGGATTGTGATGAAGGAAATACAAGCTGAAATAAATCAATTTCTCTACTATTATTCTGACATTTCACATTCTTAAAATAAAGTGGTGATCCTAACTGACCTAAGACAGGGGATTTTTATGAGGATTCAATTTCAGGAATTGTGAAAAACTGAGTTTAAATGTATTTGGCTAAGGTGTATGTAAATTTCCGACTTCAACTGTATACAGTGTATATATATTAGTATTTACAAATTCACCACATTTATGATTTTATATGGGAATCAAAACGCTTTCATGAATGTTCACCATGTGCTGATGTGCTCAGCACTGTCAACAGACCCCATTATGACATCACAATGTCATGGAAGCCTTGTCATGATATCATTGCTGGTTCCATCTGACAAGCAACATTTCATTTCCACTCATGATCGGTTAAGTTCTTATTTTGAGAGTGTTTGTTAATATTTATCATCAATGGCTTATCGGGAAGAAAATCAAGTGAGTTTGACAAACTCCAGAAGGAGAACTCTCAGATGAGGAGCGTCATTGAAAACTTGAGGAAGCAAAACATGGCTTTAAACCAACAGGATGACCAGCACAAGTTTTCAACTTTTGTAAGGCTCATCAGTTTTTCAAACATTTTTCAAGTTTCGAGTTTATTTTGTGGTTTCATAGACATACAATAGACTACATCCATAAAATCTTTAGCTTAAAAGCTTTTTATGACACACTGTAGAAACTATTTTGCCTACTTCACTTCTGCTATTCATTTCATACTGTCCCATTGTGATCCAGGGCTATCAGGAGAGATACCCAATCCCAGAGGGCCATCGTGGCTTCATCAGTGATGCCAGACTTCTGCAGATGCAGAGAGCTGAGAGAGAGGCCATGGAAGCAAAGCAAAGAAAGATAAGTGCTATCCATGACAATTATGTCCGGACTGCTCTCATCGGGGTTGGCAGCACCTTCGCGCACCACTTTGCCCCCTCTATTCAGTGTATTCCGCGGCCGAAAGCTCCACCGAGGCCTTTGCCACGAAGGCTTGAACACATAGCTCTGGCCCCACTGAAGAACGTGGTAGGGGTGGACGGAGCCCAAGTTCGACCTGGATCTCACTCTCTGGAGTCCATCCAGGTAAATACGTCATTCAGCAGCAGTAGCGTGTGGCCTGTTCCTGTCCCTCCCAATGCAGCTCCCTCCAAGAGTGGCAAGAAGAAGAAGGGCAGGCAGGGAGTCAAAGCCCTGAAAGTCCAGTCGGACCAGGGCTGTGCTAACAACAACAGACCCATTGACCTGATGGAGGAGGTGAGGGACATCGAGGCTCATCTGAAGGAGGATAAGGTAAGATGGACTTCAAATTTATTGTAAATGTGAAAATTTGCAGTTCAGAATTATACTTGGACTGATAAATTGCCAAAACAGAGTGGTTCCATGTCTTAAAATCAAATCAAACTTTCTTTGTCACATGCGCCGAACACAACAAGTGTAGACCTTACCGTGAAACCAACAGTGCAGTTCAAGAAGAGTTAAGAAAATATTTACCAAATAAACTAAAGTAAAAAATCATAATTAAAGTAACACAATGACATAACAATAATGAGGCTATAAATAGGGGGTATCGGTACCGAGTCAGTGTGCGGGGGTACAGGTTAGAAAGGATGCTCTTTGACAGCATGATAGAATCTATCCTAGAATACAGGATCTCTCTGTGTATTAGTTTATAATATAATATAATAATATATGCCATTTCGCAGACGCTTTTATCCAAAGCGACTTACAGTCATGTGTGCATACATGTATATACTAGTTCTATATGTATTTCTATGATGGGAGCATTCTTTTCTGGTCTACGCCAAAGGTGGTACATGAGATGAAGGCCATGGGCAGGAGAAGTTTGGGCTCGGCCATGTCCATGGGGGAAATTGCCACCAGCTCTCCGGGAAGCCTGAGCTCAGTGGATATGAACACCCCTGCGGAACTCCGTGAGTACTTGGATGTCGGGACCCCGGTCATTTCGCATGACAGCCCACCCAGGCCTGCTCCCCCACCTACCAAGCCCAGGAGAAAACTGCCTCGGCCTATAAGGTTCCTTAGCCTGCCAAAGGCTGCCACCGACTCAGGTCAGTCCCTCTAATGTACTCACACTAATGTAAATTAGACAGGGAGATGAAGCTAGGTAGAGTGACAGAAAAACAGTTTGAAGGGAAGGGACACAAATGGCTTTAGCCCAGGGCTAAGACATTTTTCCACACCTGCTTTGCCTGTTTCACAGTGAGATAACCTTTACTCAAGGCTAATTGTACCCTGCTTCTGTGCAGGGTGAGCACCCAAAAAAAATGGTGCTAAATTAAAAATTATATGATATCATAATGAACTAAGATGTTCTAGTGTTTAAAGCTACAAACAGATATGGAAATTGGTAGATACATAAATAAATACATACAGTTCATAGAGATAAATGTCTGCTGTCAACCCATAGACAAGAAGGCAGCCAGTGAGCCAAAGGGCCAAATAAAGAACCAGGCCAGATTGCAGCCCCTGTCCAACCCAGAGCAGGCCCTGACTAAGACCTTCAAGCTGCTCCACTCTGCCTCTGATGACTGGTGAGCATTCACTGTAGACGAGACCAATGGAGCTAGGCTAAAGGAAGCACAGTGTAGTGTCCTTGGAAATATAGATTTGAGCTACAGAGCGTAGAAACTTCTGAAATTAAGAGATCAGAGTCCTAAATGATTAACATCATTATGTTTTCGGAAAATGTTGTGGAAATTGCTTACCTTTCTTTCTTTCACTGAATTGCAGGGAGAAGAAGATCGAGGGCTTGACCTCTCTCCGTGTGATGGCTCAGAACCACATGGAAATACTGATGCCTAAACTCCATGATATCTGCCTTGCCATTATAAATGAGGTAGCTGTATTCATTCACCTGCACAAATCTGCTACATTTGGAGAACAAGTCAAATTATTGTGTCATGTTTCTGATGTTCGTGTGTTGTACTGCTCAACATTAATAGCTGGTCCTGTGTGTGTTATAATGATGATTCAGGTGAAGAACCTGCGCTCTGCAGTGTCCTGTGCTGCCATGGCCACACTTGGTGACATGTATGTTCACCTCCAGAGAGCCATGGACAGTGAGGTGGAGGGGACAGCACGTGTGCTGCTGCACAAAGCCAGCGATGCCAACACCTTTATCCGGCAGGGCGCCAACTTTGCCCTGGGTCATATGGTGCAGAGCTGCACCCCTACCCGTGTCATGAATTCCCTGCTGGTCGGTGGGCTGAGGTAAAGAGGGAGAGGGGTCAATTAACACTCACTAAGGGTAGATCCGGACTTCCACAAATGTTCACTTTGTCTCACATTGAAAGTTTGACTCGAGTGGAAGTTAGGATTCACTCCAAATATCCATGATGTGACAATACAATAAAATAATTGATATGTAGTTAACTTTCTGGTGCAAAATGGTCACTGCTCACTTAGGCATACCTGTAATGTTCTTCGTCGGGCGAAAGAGAGGAGGACCAAAATGCAGCGTGTTGATTATCCGTTTTAATAGAATACTTGAACAAAAAACAATAAACCGACAAAATGAACGAAGACGAAACAGTCCCGTAACGTAAACAGGAACAATCACCCACACCCCACAATACAAAACAGGTTACCTAAATATGGTTCCCAATCAGAGACAACGACTAACACCTGCCTCTGATTGAGAACCATATCAGGCCAAACACATTCAAACAAACAAACTAGACATACAACATAGAATGCCCACTCATATCACACCCTGACCAACCAAAACATAGAAACAAACAACGCAAACTATGGTCGGAGTGTGACAATACCACACATTAGATTAGATTCAACTTTATTGTCATTGAACAAGCACAAGTACAGTACAACGAAATGCAGTTAGCATCTGACCAGAAGTGCAAATAAAAGAGTGCAAAAAATGTACAAGTAAAACAATTAAGTACAAAGTATGTTATTAAGTGGGATGTATAAATGTGCAATGAAGGCAAATGGCAAGTGCAAGGAGGCATGCAACTGAAATGCAGGGAAAGCAACAATGAGGTTACCGAGGTAGACATGTACATGTACAACTGAATTATGTCCTTCATCAGATTTCGCAAAGCAATGTCCGAGTCCAGGAGTACCGCGAAGAGTGCAAAGAGAGTAGTGCATCAAGGTCCCTGAGAGGCAGTACTAAGATGTGGGCGGGTGGATATGGCTCGTGCCGTGCCACAGAGTTCAGCAGGGTTACAGTAGCTGGAAAGAAACTGTTCTTGAGCCTGCTAGTGTGGGAATGTAGAGACCTGTACTGCCTGCCTGATGTTAGGAGGGCAAACCATTTGTGGCATGGATGTGAAGGGTCCCTGATGATGCCGCTTGCGCTGGAGGTCTACGATGGCAGGGAGCTGGGCACCAGTGATGTGCTGGGTGGTTTTCACCACCCGTTGCAGGGCCTTCCGGTCGGCCACGGAGCACCCGCCAAACCACACTGTGGCGCAGTTAGTCAGATTGCTCTCAACCGTGCAGTGGGAAAAGTTCACCAGGATCTTGGGAGACAGGCAGGCCTTCTTCAGCCTCCTCAAAAAGTACAGGCGCTGCTGCGCCTTTTTGACCAGGGTTGACATGTTGAGGGTCCAGGAGAGGTCATCGGAGATGGAGACACCCACTTCATGATCGTGGGGGTGAGTGCAACAGATTGTAGGTCATTCAGGCTTGATGTGGTCGACTGCTGTGGCAGTGACAGATTGAAAATTAGTATTAGGGCCGGGACAATACCAGTATCGCAATATATTTTCAATGCCAAAAATGAAAACGCAAAGCAGATCTCACTCTTTGGTCCTTTAAAAACCTGCTGTATGTAAAATATTGTGTGATATAGCGTGGAAATTAAATGAATATTACTCAGGATGACAACATAATTATATTTGTCTGATTTCCTAAAGAAGTTAAATCTGCTTCGTGTTTTGGATACTGGTATCGTCCCGGAACTAATTAGCAGTGGATGTGTGTCATCTCCACACAAGAACATTTGTTAACACTTTATATGAAAGTGATGCTCCAGAGCAGGGCCGGCTCTAGCCTCTTGGGGAGATTTGGTTGGGGGCCCACCAAGCGGGCCCCCAAAAATGATAGCACCCCTCTTAACGGCGGCGAGAAACATGTGCATATTAAAGTTAATTTCCTGTAATTCGACACTATAGTAAATGGTGACCCCGATGTGATATATCATACAGATACTTTGGACTATATTTGAGTTTATTCTATTATATTATTCTATTGGGGCAGTGGTTAGCGCGTTGGACTTGTAACCGAAAGGTTGCAAGATCGAATCCCGAGCTGACAAGGTAAAAATCTGTCGTTCTGTCCCTGAACTAGGCCGTCATTGTAAATAAGTATTAAAATTAACATATTTATAATGAACATTTGGCCTATGTGAAGGTGAATATGCAAGCAATCTATATTTTTGAATTATGGAAATCGACTCGTAGTAATGATTTGATCAAAAAAGGCAAGAATGTTCTCACATTTGATTCGAATAGGGATGACATTCTTTAGTACTGGCAATATACACTGAGTATACCAAACAAAGAGGGCGGGGGGGTCTGGTGAACAAGTCAGGGTTCTATGGCCGCAGGCAGAACAGCAGAAACAGGGTCAGCAGCACGACCAGGTGGACTAGGGACGGGGACAGCCAGGAATCGTCAGGCCAGATAGTCCTGAGGCATGGTCCTAGGGCTCAGGTCCTCTAAGAGGAGAGAGAGAGATGGGAGAATTAGAGGGAGCATATATAAGATCACACAGGACACCAGATAAAAAAGGAGAATTACACCGGATATAACAGAATGACTCTAGCTCCTCGTTCAAAGGCACTCAAATATTGTCCATATTGTCTCAATACTTAAAAATCCTTATTTAACCTGTCACCACCCCTTCATTTATACTGATTGAAGTGGATTTAACAAGTGACATCGATAATTGGATTCTCCTGGTCAGTCTGTCATGGAAAGAGAAGGTGTTCTTAATATTTTGTATACTCAGTGTATTGACATGCATAAGAAACAATACAAGAGCATGTTAATTCCAAAGCTTGCTGTGTTTTTACTCTGGAAAAACTAATAGCAACACAGCAAACTATTGATGAACTTCCCAGAGGACATCAGAGCGCAACATAGAGCAATTGCAAACAGAGCTTCAAGCATACGTAAACGAGCATGATCTGACTAGGTCATTTCTACATGACGCGCAGCAAGATTTGTTCGAATAGAGCACAAATAGGCTCCAAAGTGACATGCCTGACTGAGATACAGATAGCTGCACAGTCAGTCCCACCTAGGGTGTGAGCGGCCATGCCAGAGTATGTGAGCTGAGTGAGGAGTGGAGCTTGCCCTATTTGACTGGAGCGTGGAGTTGAGTTTCCCAGAGGCTGGAGCTGAGTGAGTTTCCCAGAGGCTGGAGCGTCGGCTTTCTCGCCCCCCAATTTCTCTCCAGTAGTGCTCCAGTAGCACTCATTGTACAAGCTCAGGGCATGCCAAGCATGCATTTGTACTCTACTTGTGTGCTGCTGTAGCACCTTGCTTTAGCTACTGTCATCTAATATTCTAAATATCTTCATAAAGAATCTGATAAAACACACAGGTGAAAAATCAAGGTGACTCACAAAGATGAGGAGGACCAAGAGCAAGAGAGGTAGTGTGGTTATGTAGTATCCACAACTAAAGAATGAAAAGACAGGTATCCCGAAAGCATGTACTAACTATGTCTACATGCTAACAGAAAGGAACAAGGTGGGTAGCTAGCTAAGTGTGTCATTTTAGCACATTATTTATAAACAAAAAATAATCTCTAAACAGTTCAGTTCATTTTCCTT
Organism: Oncorhynchus keta; assembly: GCF_023373465.1. NCBI lineage: Eukaryota > Metazoa > Chordata > Actinopteri > Salmoniformes > Salmonidae > Oncorhynchus > Oncorhynchus keta. The sequence continues at coordinate 13,228,924 of NC_068452.1, read as the reverse complement.
CTATTATCTATACAATAGGCCATTGATGGCATGTTAACTAACTCTATTACCTCTTTCAAGGAGCGTTCTGTTTTGATAGGGATATTTGACCTAAACTCCTTTAGGCCTACCTACAGAAAAAAATACAAATTACTATACATCCCTGCCCAGCTTGGCGTTAGTGGCCCAAATGGTGTTTAGCATCCCAAGTGGCTCTGCAAGAGCTGAGAGGGTATTCTCTGTGGCTGGCCTGCTCTCCAGGCACAATCACATGATCCTGAAGCTACAGACTTTGGCCAAACTCATGTTTCTAAAAATGAATTCAAAGGCACTGTAGACTGAGCCTAAGGAGGCATTTTTCGTTTAATTTGCATTTAATCCTAAGTAAATCAAACAGCATGTATGTGCAGTATATAGACTATAATGATTTAATACAACAACATGTTGTTCAAATGCCGAGTGCCTAATGTTCCTGCCAGTTTACACAGAACCCAAACTGGCTGCGCGTGTGTGCCATCGTGCATCAATTTATTTTGTCCCCCTACACCAAAAGCGATCACGACACGCAGGTTAAAATGTGAAAACAAACTCTGAACCAATTACGTTAACTTGGGGACAGGTCGAAAAGCATTAAACATTTATGGCAATTTATCTAGCTAGCTTGCAATTACTAGCTAAATGGTCCTATTTAGCTAGCTTGCTGTTGCTAGCTAATTTGTCCTGGGATATAAACATTGAAACAAATTTCAATCCAGGGATGGTAGGTATCGCTGTACTCCTATTTGTCCCATTATCCAAGCCTCGAAATCGAGAAGATGGAAATACTTCTAGTTTTTAATTAACTGCCTTTTTTCATCAGCATGCTAGGTTATTCCACAACACTTCCGGCAGCAACTCACCCCAACGCTAGACGTCACATTTTAATGGAATCACTTTTTTTTGTTATGTCTTATACTTCCTCGTGTTATGTACTTCTTATTTTACTATTGCGTTATTTAGATTATTTTTAGCCATTGGTGGAGAGGTACTGTCTACTGATGTGTGCTAGCCATTCGGGAGTAACAACTCATTTATAAACATTTATAAAGTATATATAGTGAACACTTTAGATTAGGGGCTATTTGTGAGGCACTGAGGTATTAGTAAGTGCATGTACTCACATTCATAAATGCACTCATTATTAAATACACCATTCGTGACATTTGTAAATACATTTATAAATATTAAAACCGTTAATCAACCATTAACAAATGCCTTGACAATAACTTCTTCATAACTGGTTTATAGTACATTGGTAGTATTCAATCATTTACAAATTGTGAACATACTATGATCAAACACCTTATTAATTATCTGATAAATCATGAACAAATCATTTAAAATAGCGTTTATAAATGTGTAAATAACTATTTATAGATTTCTTATTGACATTTACAAATGTAGGAATAATGATTAATAAATGGTAAGTAAACTCTTTACAAACAGTTTATAAAACTGCAGAACCACTCCTTTATTGGGGGTGTCTTGCTAATTGCCTATAATTTCCACCTGTTGTCTATTCCATTTGCACAACAGCATGTGAAATGTATTGTCAATCAGTGTTGCTTCCTAAGTGAACAGTTTGATTTCACAGAAGTGTGATTGACTTGGAGTTACATTGTGTTGTTTAAGTGTTCCCTTTATTTTTTTGAGCAGTGTATAAAGTCTTACCAAACATTTTCATTCATCGATGAGACTTCATCAATACAATCCATTATCATTTGTCTCCTAACTCATGTATCTCTATGACATGTAACTGATGTGCTCTGTTTTTCCTTCCTCAGCCACCGAAACGCTGCGGTGAGGAGCTGCACTGCTCGGCACCTGGAGAGACTGGCTGAGGTCATGGGGACGGCTCGTCTCCTGTCGGGGAAGAAAGACCTCACCGACCGTTTCTTGATTGCCGTCAGTAAACTGGCTGTGGACCCTGCACAGGAAGTCAGGTGGGAAGTACCTCCTGTAAAGTAGCTTGCTTCAATATAACAGTTAAGTCCGGGGTTCAATCCATGGCTCGCTATAGCACTAGATCGCCAACAATGCAGCTGTTAAAGGTAATTTACTCTTGAGTCAACATCTGCAGCATTTACCACAAATACAAATTGAAATTGCCTTTAAAAGCCACATTGTCGGATGTCTACAGCATCTATACTAAAGGGTGTCATGGATTGAATTGCGGATATTAGGTATTCCAAAACAACCACATGTTCTCTTGGAGGGGAATAGTAATTGATAACATAGGAAAATCCAAGTCCAGGCACTCATGTTGGTTTGAAAGTTTAAAAGCCAAAAGCTTAGCCGAAGCCAAAGGCCGTCAGGGATGTTCCTATACCATCGCCAACTAGCGACCTCTTGTGGTGGGCAGGGTGCAATGCACGCTGACATGGTCGCCAGGTGTATGGTGTTTCCTCCGACACATTGGTGCAGCTGGCTTCCAGGTTAAGCGGGCATTGGGTCAAGAAGCAGTGCGTCTTGGCTGGGTTGTGTTTCGGAGGACGCACGGCTCTCGACCTTCGCCTCTCCAGAGTCCTTACGGGAGTTGCAGCGATGGGACAAGATTGTAACTACCAATTGGATACTACGAAATTGGGGTAAAAATTTTAAATGAGTCCAAATATACCTGATTCAGTTTCCTTCCTTCTGTTTGGTGCCTAATGAAGACAACCCTACTTGATCACAATGGTCGGCCTGAGCCAAGCGCTGTGCAGATTCGCTAAGATTTTCATAATAACGAACGGTTAATACCCAGTTGTTAGATGGTTTAGATGATTTGTAGATCAGGTAATGCGGTGCATTACTCAAACCGGCCCTCTTGCAAATTCTTCCTCATGTATGTCTTATTTTGATGGGATATTTTTTCTCAGGTTGCCATCAATTGAGTACTGTTTTTTAATCACAGACATCAGAAATTATTTGATATGTTGCACGTTTAAGATTAAATTAATATCTTTGTCCACAGGCATCATGGTCGCAATATCTTGAGAAACGTGGCCACCAATGGCGACTTTGCTCAAATGTGGGACAAATTCGCTCCGAGGAAAGAGCGAGAATCCTTGAGGGAGGTCATCTCAAAGGTTAACCTCAAAGAAAGGTACATTCTCTCTGGATGATTAGAAGAAGTGTGACAAATAAGCTGATATGATTACAGAAATCCAATCCCACTGGGCACAGACCTCAGTTCAATGTCTAGTTTTGATTTAAATTTGGGAACTCAACCAAAATGTGAAATCAACCAAAAATGTTGGTTAAAAGTTGGGTGAACAAAATCCATGTTTTCCATGTTGATTCACAGTCATCACATAGATTTTTTGTTGTTGTTGAAATGGGTGGAAACAATGTTTATTCAACCAGTTTTGTCCCAATGGGATGAATTTAATATATGGGATGGATTTAATATAATGTAAGCTTATATCTTTCTGTCTATTCTCTTTTTCAACAGGAATATCTGAATAATCCCCAACTTGACTATATATTTGTCTCTAAATATTTGCACATTTCCCAACTTGACTATTACCCCCCCCAAGTCCCCAAACTCCAATATTTTCACTCATTCTAAGAAATTTGACACTATCATCCAAACCCCCATGTAAATGCATCTTTAAACTGCATTGACTCCTTGTCCAAGTCCTACATCCACTATAAGACAATATGAACCGCATTCAAAGCACTAAATTACCTTTCCTCGAAGCTCCTATCTGATCTACCAGCTCAATAGTGGTCTACTGAAACCATACTCACCATCTCAGGGGGTGCTCAAATCATCAACCACTGACCTCCACACCATCCTCAAAACCAGCAGTCCTCTTTTGGAGGAAGATTGGTCAGTGCTCCTGTATGGCACCAACATTGTGGATTTTCATCCAATACTTCTGGACTATGAGAACATTCTTTGGACAATAAAATTAGGTGAAATGGAAGCTGGCTACAGTCTCAGTTTTATCCTCCAAGACAGTGTGAGGATGTGTAACAACAATACCTGAGGTTTAACTTGATGATCAGGGCCAGATTACCGAATGGGCACGCAGGGCCCCGACCTCCAGGGAATATCATCATAACATCCAAACCTAAAAGTATTGTGGATGTATATTACATTACGTGGACGTTTTACAATTTGTGAGGTCGTTTCATAATTTGTAGCAATGTTTTACATACATTTGTGCATATTTTGTAGAAATTCGTGAGCATTTAAAAAAAAATGTGGTGGTGATGTTTCATTTCAATTTGCTTACTGGTGCTCTTCCATGCCGTCCCTAGGAGGGGTGCGTCACTTGAGTGGGTTGAGTCACTAACGTGATCTTCCTGTCTGGGTTGGCGCCACCCCTTGGGTTGTGCCGTGGCGGAGATCTTTGTGGGCTATACTCGGCCTTGTCTCAGGATGGTAAGTTGGTGGTTGAAGATATCCCTCTAGTGGTGTGGGGGCTGTGCTTTGGAAAAGTGGGTAGGGTTATATCCTGCCTGTTTGGCCCTGTCCGGGGGTATCATCAGACGGGGCCACAGTGTCTCCTGACCCCTCCTGTCTCAGCCTCCAGTATATATGCTGCAGTAGTTTATGTGTCGGGGGGCTAGGGTTAGTCTGTTATATCTGGAGTATTTCTCCTGTCTTATCCGGTGTCCTGTGTGAAATTATGTATGCTCTCACTAATTCTCTCTTTCTCTCATTCTTTCTTTCTTTCCCTCTCTCGGAGGACCTGAGCCCTAGGACCATGCCTCAGGACTACCTGGCATGACGACTCCTTGCTGTCCCCAGTCCACCTGGCTGTGCTGCTGCTCCAGTTTCAACTGTTCTGCCTGCGGCTATGGAACCCTGACCTGTTCCCCGGACGTGCTCCCTGTCCCAGACCTGCTGTTTTCAACTCCCTAGAGACAGCAGGAGCGGTAGAGACACTCTGAATGATCGGCTATGAAAAGCCAACTGACATTTACTCCTGAGGTGTTGACCTGTTGCATCCTCGACAACCACTGTGATTATTATTATTTGACCCTGCTGGTCATCTATGAACATTTGAACATCTTGGCCATGTTCTGATATAATCTCCACCCGGCACAGCCAGAAGAGGACTGGCCACCTCTCATAGCCTGGTCCCTCTCTAGGTTTCTTCCTAGGTTCTGGCCTTTCTTGGGAGTTTTTCCTAGCCACCGTGCTTCTACACCTGCATTGCTTGCTGTTTGGGGATTTAGGCTGGGTTTCTGTACAGCACTTTGAGATATCAGCTGATGTAATAAGGGCTTTATAAATACATTTGATTTGAAATTTGATTTGATGTATGCTCCTTAAACCCAATGAGGAGATGGCACGTGGGTATATGCTCCTAAAAACCAATGAGGAGATGGAAGATGCAGGACGTGCAGCATGTCCAGTGTCACAAATAGAACCAAGTTCTATATTAGCACCTGGCTAAGCAGATGCTCAGTGTGGGTGCAATGATTGAAAAACATATGTGTACATTTATTTTGCAACGCACGCGACCCGTCTGGTCTGGTCAGCATGTTACAGAGATAGACAGGACTCCAGTCATGTCATACTGCAAAACACCACTAGATGCCGGACATACCATTTGCATAGATGGGACTATAACTGAGAATTCATGTGAAATCCATTCATGAGAAAATTTAAAGAAAGGAAAAGGGGGATAGCTGAGTTAGAGCACAAGTGGAAAAGCATAGTCACTGGTGGGGACAAAAATAATGTTTGCTTCTTACCGCCACTGGATTTGGGCTTTGTTGCCCTTGTTTACAGTGACCTAAATAATGCTCAAGTAAAAGATGGTGCCCCACAAACACGACCACCCAGAGTTTATACCATTGGTTTCTATTCTACATCCAGCTTCTCATGGTGCATTTACATACAGGATTTACCCCAGTATTTTACCCATGGATCTGGTAGACCTGCTCTCACTTCAGGCCAAGGCAATGCTCTGTGTTCTTTTCAGCTGCCTTTTACATAACAATGGCTAACTGAACTTTAACACCTTCTCACAGAGCAACAGACTTGAATGATTCAGAGATTGTTAATGCCCTCGCCATAAGTCTTTAGAGCTGACATTAACATAAAACACTGGCGAAACCCTGGAGTATGGGTAAATCTATATGGAAAAACACCACTAGAGGGAGCCACAACCCAACATATGATCATGGATCCACAAATCTATCAGCCAGAGTCAAAATTCCTGCAAGGTCTAACAAGTCTCACGTCAGAATTCGACGTTCATCCATGTTTCTCAAACTTCAAATTTCAAAGTTATTCCAAATGTAAAATCTCAAAGTGATTAAGGTTAAATGTAGGGATTAGGGTTAGGTTTAGGCATTACACTTGGTTAAGGTAAGGGATAAGGTTTGGGATAGGCTTAAAACAAAACTATCAAAAATGACTTTCTATCGCTGGATTCAACCATGAAACCTTTGGAACCAGAGGCAGATGCTTTTCCACATCAACAATGTCCTAGAAAAAAAAAACTTTACTTTAAGGTAACAGCGCTCACTGTTGCCCCTAGTGACCGGTTTCCACGTCATATCCTGAAATCCTCAGCCATGGATGGATGTTGAATACAGACTTGTATCACGGGTGATCAGCCTGCAAAACTCTGATTCCATTCCAGTCTGGCTCAACCTCAGCAAATGTTGTAATTGGACATTTGAAAACATAGAAAATCCAATTCAATGATATTGTTGTTTCCTGAACTGAGTGAACTCATGAACTGCATTTTACTTCATTTTCAGAGTTAATGGAGTTGAAATGGAATGAAGGGCATCCCTGCTAACCATGGTCCTTCCCTGTAAAGTCTAGACCTTTCCCATCAAAACCCCAAGCCCCCATCCTTGTCTACAGTGCCTTCAGAAAGTATTCATACACCTTGACTGATTTCATGGCGCTCTTCTGCGCATCAATTACTTCACAAAATTCCGCAAACGTGAAAGCGCCAAAAATAATAAGATTGTAAATATGTGTGCGAGTTAGAGATTTGAAAGCCGACGCTTTCATCCAAAACGATGTATAGTAATGTATAGTATAGTAATGTATAGTAATGCGTACATACATTTTACTTTTGGGTGGCCCAGGGAAATTAGACTTTTTCGAGCTTTTAGAAGCCATTTTTGTATCTATTTCTTTGTAATACTGCATGTATTCAATCATTTCGAATTGATCCCTTCCCAATGGGCACATACATCAATTCAATTTTTATTCCACACTGGTTCAACGTAATTTCATTGAAATTACATGGAAACAACATTGATGCCCAGTGCGTTTATTGTGTCACAGTGAATTTTATAATCTGCAGTCAATTTAATTATATTTTCATGTGCCATGATTCTGACATCTCACATATGATCCACATAGGATTAAGCTACATAATTACAGTGGTGCAGTAAATGTAATCTCAATTCAAAACGATGTGCATATACTGTACATATAGCCAATATAGCTATTAAACACATGTTCAGTGACTGTAATCTGTGACGCAAGTGGCCTAATATGTTTGTGACGTTCCATGGAACCCACGGTATTGTTTAAAACTAGATTCTGATTGGCTTGCAGGTTATTCTACAGTGTAAATTATAAATGAAAACGAACTCAAATTACTCCAGTCAAGTGATTAATCGTAAAATTGAGTTGTTTTGACTGAGCAGTCCAATGGCCAATGCTGTTTTTGGACTATGAGACCCTCTGCTATATACTATGATGAGCCAATAACATGCATAGATTGTGGATTAGGCATTGCACAAGTCCGTGTCTAGGTCAGAATATAAAGTTGCTATTTACTCAAGTCAAGTGATTAATCGTAAGAGTTAGTTGTTTTGACTGTCAAAACAAATAACATTGATGGAATATTCCAAATTACAATGGCAATTATGTATCACAAATTCACAATATTACTTGTATTTCAATGATTCATCCAGGCCCAAGACATAAAGTCGCCTGAAAGCTGTGTAGCAATCGTTCCATTGCTGACCCATAGGATGGTAATCACATAAATGATTGGCTTAATCTAGAATCATGGATACCTTTCATGTGAGTACTCATGTAACGGATGTGAAACAGCTAGTTTAGTTAGCGGTGGTGCGCGCTAATAGCGTTTCAATCGGTGACTTCACTTGCTCTGAGACCTTGAAGTAGTAGTTCCCCTTGCTCTGCAAGGGCCTCGGCTTTGTGGAGCGATGGGTAACGATGCTTCGTGGGTGACTGTTGTTGATGTGTGCAGAGGGTCCCTGGTTCGAGGGGAAGGTCTAAAGTTAACATGGACCAATATTTTCATGGAGGTAAGCACTACACTTCTGATGGGTTTAAAGATTGTATTACATTATCTAAAAGTGAGAAAGTAAACCCCAGCTGTTATTCTTTTCACAGGGAAGGACAATCCCCATTATGCCATGAATGTTTCATTGCCGAAGAACTATAGATATGTTTCCTCTAATTTGGCTCCCCTTCCTCCAACAGTGAGCAAGATCTGCCAGTTCTATGCGATAATATCAGATGATATGACTATTTTATGCAGAAATAGTTTGGAGAAATAGTTTGGTGATTGGTCAAATTTGCAAGCCCTCACATAATATGCAGGGAATTGTTGATTTTGCAATCAAAACAATGCGATGTCAGAGTCCTGGAGTAACCTCCCAGTAATCCCTGTGACTGCGTGTAGGTTAAGATTGGGTTGTAAAACAGAGTATCAGAGCGAGACGTTCCTACCTGTCAGCTAGTAATTGTTCTGTATGGTGACATGAGCAGAGTGGCCTGACTTTTCCCACTTATTACAGATGTCCGACTTAGATATGTTGAGCATCCTGCTATGATGTCCATCACCAAGCCGGAACACTCCGAGGCCAACCCTCAGTGCCAGACTGGAAGCCAGCTGGTGGCTGAGCCCGAGACCCCTGCTGTTCACAATAATAGTGGAATCTACCTGAGGACAAAGACAGATCTGTAAGGAACTGGTTATTAACACTATATTCTATGTAGAGACAATTAAGTGGATTTTAAAAAATATATTGTGGCTTGCTTCACATTGCTAATACCTTCTTCCTCAGATTGTCTGGGATCCAACTCTGCACAGATGGGTTAACAAAACTGAGCCCAACATTCGGTATTGCAATATTTAGGAAAGACAATGACATACAATTTTAGGCAATTATCAATATAATGCATTACATAGTGTGCAGCTGTGATAATTTTAGGTAATATACTCTCTCTCTCTCTGTCTCTCTCAATTTCAATTAAATTCAAAGGGCTTTATTGGCATTGGAAACATGTGTTAACATTGCCAAAGCAAGTGAGGTAGATATACAGTGTTGTAACGACGTACAAATGGTTAAGGGTACACAAGGGAAAATAAATAAGAACAAATATGGGTTGTATTTACAATGGTGTTTGTTCTTCACTGGTTGCCCTTTTCTTGTGGCAACAGGTCACAAATCTTGCTTCTGTGATGGCACACTGTGGAATTTCACCCAGTAGATATGTGAGTTTATCAAAATTGGATTTGTTTTCAAATTCTTTGTGGATCTGTGTAATCTGAGGGAAATATGTCTCTCTAATATGGTCATGCATTGGGCAGGAGGTTAGGAAGTGCAGCTCAGTTTCCACCTCATTTTGTGGGCAGTGAGCACATAGACTGTCTTCTCTTGAGAGCCATGTCTGTCTACAGCGGCCTTTCTCAATAGCAAGGCTATGCTCACTAAGTCTGTACATAGTCAAAGCTTTCCTTAAGTTTGGGTCAGTCACAGTGGTTAGATATACTGCCACTGTGTACTCTCTGTTTAGGGCCAAATAGCATTCTAGTTTGCTCTGTTTTTTGTTAATTATTTCCAGTGTGTCAAGTAATTATATTTTATTGTTTTCTCATGATTTGGTTGGGTCTAATTGTGCTGCTCTCTCTCTCTCTCTCTCTCTCTCTCTCTCTCTCTCTCTCTCTCTCTCTCTCTCTCTCTCTCTCTCTCTCTCTCTCTCTCTCTCTCTCTCTCTCTCTCTCTCTCTCAGGCCATGAAAAAGACATAGGATAGGACATTGACTCCTGAGTGTTGAACTTATGCCCACTCTACAGCCACCCTGGTTGTTATATGACCCTGAGGGTCATCTACGAACGTTGGAACATCTTGAAAAACCATAAAGGGCACATGTACTCTTAAATGTCCACTCAAAGCATGGTACCTCTATATAATTTTGTTTCTAGGTTTATGACTTCTAGGGAGTGTTTCCAAGAGGCTGTGCTGAGGCATTGATAGGTATTAGATTTTTATAGACAGGGTATCTGTAAAACACATTGTGACAACTATTGAAGATGCAAAAAAGGGGTTTCAGCAATACATTTGGTTGACAGATTTGTATTATTATAAAAAGTAATATAACATTATTATCAGAACTTTATTATTGTTATGTTACATGCAAGACATACCCAGAAATGTCAACATAAACAACTTACAAGAATGTGTTTACCAGGCAGTGTTCCTTTTTGTCGGACTAACACACTGTAGAGTTTCCTATTTACTAAAGAACAATCACTAAGACAAAACACAAAAAGTTGTAATATAATATGTATACATGTCATTCTATACTGAAAACAGGTACATTCTGAAAGATTTTTGGAGGTTGATGTGATAACACATGTTTTTATTCATCTTACAATTTAAGATAATAGTGTTTATTTATACTTTACTTAAATTGTATTATTTATCGTGTCTCATACCAGGCTAATAATACACTACCAAGCAATGCAAACAGCTGTGGAATTAACCCCTAACCGGTGTGTCTTTTTAGGGGAATCAATAATTGATCAAAAATACCAATATTACGACATATGCACAGGCATATGCAAAACCATAAAACTCCGACAAGAAAACAATGAAAACCTTAACATGACTACATGCATTGTCATTATTTTAGTTACCATCCACCAATGGTTGAATTGGGTACTTTTTCTTTGTACATGCACCCAGACTCCAAGTGGCTGGAGCCATAGGTACAGTTGAAGTGTACCTATGATAAAATTACAGACCTCTACATGCTTTGTAAGTAGGAAAACCTTCAAAATTGGCAGTATATCAAATACTTGTCCTCCCAATTGTATGTGTTGCTTTGGCACATATATGTTCATTGGTTTTGCAAGAGTCTGTTGATTGGTCAGTCATTGGGTTAATTTGTTTTGCAATGTGGCGGACTGCAATAGCATCGAATAGTCCCCACGATATGCAACTGTTCAGGGAAGTCAGGAACAAATACACGCAGTCAGTCAGGACAGCAAAGACTAGCTTTTTCAAGCAGAAATTTGCATCCTGTAGCTCTAACTCCAAAAAGTTTTGAGACACTGTAAAGTCCATGGAGAACAAAAGCACCTCCTCCCAGCTGCCCACTGCACTGAGGCTAGGTAACACCACTGATAACTCCATAATAATCGAACATTTCAACAAGCATTTCTCAACGGCTGGCCATGCCTTCCTCCTGGCTACTCCAACCCCGGCGAACAGCTCCGCCTCCCCCGTAGCTACTCGCCCAAGCCTCCCCAGCTTCTCCTTCACCCAAATCCAGACAGCAGACGTTCTGAAAGAGCTGCAAAACCTGGACCCGTACAAATCAGCTGGGTTAGACAATCTGGACCCTCTCTTTCTAAAACTATCCGCCGCCATTGTTGCAACCCCTATTACCAGCCTGTTCACCCTCTCTTTCGTATCGTCTGAGATTCCTAAAGATTGGAAAGCTGCCGTGGTCATCCCCCTCTTCAAAGGTTGTGACACCCTAGACCCAAACTGTTACAGACCTATATCCATCCTGCCCTGCCTATCTAAAGTCTTTGAAAGTCAAGTTAATAAACAGATCACTGACCATTTCGAATCCCACCGTACCTTCTCCGCTGTGCAATCCGGCTTCCGAGCCGGTCACGGGTGCTCCTCAGCCACGCTCAAGGTACTAAACGATATCATAACCGCCATAGATAAAAGACAGTACTATGCAGCCGTCTTTATTGACCTGGCCAAGGCTTTCGACTCTGTCAATCACCGTATTCTTATCGGCAGACTAAATAGCCTTGGTTTTTCTAATGACTGCCTCTCCTGGTTCACCAACTACTTTGCAGACAGAGTTCAGTGTGTCAAATCGGAGGGCCTGTTGTCCGGACCTCTGACAGTCTCTATGGGGGTACCACAGGGTTCAATTCTCGGGCAGACTCTTTTCTCTGTATATATCAATGATGTCGCTCTTGCTGCGGGCGATTCTCTGATCCACCTCTACACAGACGACACCATTTTGTATACTTCTGGCCCTTCCTTGGACATTGTGCTAACTAACCTCCAAAAGAGCTTCAATGCCATACAACACTCCTTCCATGGCCTCCAACTGCTCTTAAACGCTAGTAAAACCAAATGGATGCTTTTCAACCGTTCGCTGCCCGCACCCGCCCGCCCGACTAGCATCACCACCCTGGACGTTCCGACCTAGAATATGTGGACAACTATAAATACCTAGGTGTCTGGCTAGACTGTAAACTCTCCTTCCAGACTCATATTAAACATCTCCAATCCAAAATCAAATCTAGAATCGTCTTTCTATTTCGCAAACAAAGCCTCCTTCACTCACGCCGCCAAACTTACTATCCTTCCGATCCTCGTCTTCGGCGATGTCATCTACAAAATAGCTTCCAACACTCTACTCAGCAAACTGGATGCAGTCTATCACAGTGCCACCCGTTTTGTTACCAAATCACCTTATACCACCCACCACTGTGACCTGTATGCTCTAGTCGGCTGGCCCTCGCTACATACTCGTCGCCAGACCCACTGGCTCCAGGTCATCTATAAGTCTATGCTAGGTAAAGCTCCGCCTTATCTCAGTTCACTGGTCACGATAACAACACCCACCCATAGCACACGTTCCAGCATTCACCATTCAGGACTGTTTCGGTTTTCGTTTCCATTCACTTTGCTATTTTTGTATTGAGTCATGTTCAGTTATTATTAAAGTATCATGGACACTTACAACGCTGCCTATTGGTCCGATCCTTGCTACTCCTCCTCAGAAGAGGAAGAGGAAAGCCATTACAGAATTATTAAAGAGATGCTTTGGTCCTTCTGTAGCTCAGTTGGTAGAGCATGGCGCTTGTAACGCCAGGGTAGTGGGTTCGATCCCCGGGACCACCCATACGTAGAATGTATGCACACATGACTGTAAGTCGCTTTGGATAAAAGCGTCTGCTAAATGGCATATATTATTATTATTATTATTATTACTTTACATTGAAATACAGATAGAGATGCAGTAGTCCCAGAGTTAATGATCCAAGGTCAGTTTTGCATTTCACCTCCTGATTGATGACTAACAATGTTAGAATAAAAAAGAAAAACACAAGGCTTAAACATGCTCTCTCTCTCCATCTGTCTCTCGTCTGCAGATATGTTTTGATGTGAGAGGATGCCAACCCCCAGTCCCATCCTCGCCACCTCACCCGTTTTTAAGATGACCTTTGGGCCGATGAGAGACACTGAACTGAGAGAATATTTAGGTAGCACTGTGATTCATCAATCATGTGCTGCCTTCCCTGCTCCTATGTTCTTACCTCTTTCCCCTTCTGTCTTTTACACCTCTCTCGCCACCTCCTCTTTTTTTATAATGCACGACATCTGTGCGTTGAAGTACAGATTGAACTTGTATTTATATCATTTTTATAATGAGCTTTTCAATAAAGTGTTTCACATTCTCTACTGGTTGAAATGAAGTGTAATGTGATGAAATACTCCACCTGTCCTGTGTTTATCAGATCAATGCAGATGAAGGAAATTAGATATTGAGATGAACCGGTGTTAAGAGTATTTACATGATGCATAGGAAATGTAGTGTACTGTTTTTTAAAATTCTATCTCTGTATATATGAATTAACTAGTTAAATCACGTTTCTAGTCTATTAGTTACAATGTGTAACCATTGATGTCCCAGGACCAAGATTGGTAAACACTGTTGAAGTGTATAATTGTAATACATACATGCAGACACAGCATCATTCAAAGACTGGAATTTGATACTCCTGGTATTGGATATGACTGAAAAGAAATCTTAAAGACATTCATACTTAAACTGCACCTTTATTTGCCAAGGTAGAGTACATGATCAGATAATATATTAAATGTACAGGCTACAATGTGGGGATCTCATGCATGGTAATAACTACATGTATATATGACTTGCATCCTTGGCACAACATGGTATTATATTCTACTCAATCCATAGGCTTCATTAATGTCATTCAGGCTGTTTTGAAGTTGATACAACTGGCTATGATAGCTGAGGTTCATAGCTAGGTTCTGAACTAAAATGTATACCAAATGTTTGGGTCCATACACAGATCGGCTAGATATCTAGCTACACATCCATAGGCATACAGGGATTTTAATCATCCACTGCACAATAAGCAAGAACATATTATTGTGAATTTTTCAGTACATATGTAGCAATTATTTATTTCAGAAGGAGCCAGCGAAACTAGTGCTCTATGTGCTCTAGGTCATTGGACACCAATTAGACATACACGTGGTTATTCTTGTTACTGTCCAACTATGGTTACACCTCTTGGGTATTTTCCAGAACAGGGGTTCCCCTTTCAGTGGAGTCAGCAGGATGTCATGTATTGGTTATTCTTGTCGAGTGCCAAGGTCTGTTGCTATGGTCCTACATGCATGAAAGTATTTATGTGAGACTACAGGTTCCATGTCCTAATATGGAGGCAGTAGGATGACGGTGGCTAAATGCCAGAGGTGATGAGCCAATAAGAGGAGTTACTATGAGTGTGACGTAAGAAGGACCAATGTTGAAAACGTGTGCTGGAAGGTAGTTGTCCGGCTCGGCTTTTATTATGAAGTAATAAAAAGTATATTTGAACTCACATGCTCCGGTATTTGTGATTTGTGAATTAACTTTATGATTTAAAAAAATGCATAATCGTTTGTCTCTACATTAACTAAGATGCGATGGAACGGTTGACGAATTATACTATAGCTGAGATCCCAATACCCATGTAAACATAGCTTACTCTCAGATCTATAAGGTCAGATCCCATGTAAACATAGCTTACTGACAGATCGATAAGGTCAGATCTCAATACCCGTGTAGACATAGCTTACTGACAGATCAATGAGGTAAGATCCCAATACCCATGTAAACAAAGCTTACTGACAGATCAATGAGGTCAGATCCCAATACCAATGTATTGCGAACAGGTCGATTGTAGCGGTAGTCGTTTCGATGGTGACGTACTTTACAGTTATTTCGACCGCGGTGGTTATTGGAGTCGTGGTTTCCTGGAAGGAACCGTTGTTGTGCATCATCTTTCAACGCTCCAATACCTGATAATGTACCAAACCTGTATTTGCTATTTGGGAATTCAACTTTAATTAACCTGAAAGCGTGGCTTCATAGTAGAAACATCTGTTGGGTTGGTAGAATGTGGAAATACCCACCTCATTGGTTAATATTCCCTGAAAGAAATGTAAAAATTCATTTTTTGGTCTGGAAATAAAATAAACATTTATCTACGTTAACCACTCCAGTCAACAGATGGCGATGTGCGTCTTTCAGGCGACGCAATCAGCGTGACGTATAATTTAGTGGACGGGACGCTTCTTCAATAACATCTAGTCAGCCACCGCGGTAATTTCCTAGCCGAAACATTCAAGCTGTTTAGACTGCATCGGTGCATATTTCCCTCTGTATTTTAAGCATCATTCTGTCATATAACTAATTTCCCCATTTAATGTCATATTTCCGTTTAGTCGGGTAACGGTAGCTGGCTTGATAAATTAGCCTATCACTAGGCTAGTCGCTAACTAGCAAGGTTAGCTGGCTACCACCTCCTACTACCATGAGCTCGCCAATCTACTGCCCTCCTGCTAAAGAAGAGGAGGTCTGCTGGACGGAGAAAGAGGGTCTGTGGCTGAACATTGTCGTGAAAGAGGAGGATATCACAGTAAAACAAGAAGTAGAGGGTGAAGCTGTTACAGTGAAAGAAGAGAAAGACGCGTTCAAAGTGAAAGAGGGGGAGGATGTTACAATAAAAGAGGAGGATGCAGTTTTTGGAGTGAAGGAGGGAGAGATAACTGTCACATTGAAGGAGGAGAAGGAAGAACAGGAGGAGGAGGAGGAGACAGGCGATCTGATTAAAACCAGTAAGTACTGTCTTAAAAACAGGAGCACAAACTATTGTTTAACTGATGCATGGTTTTAAAGCAGCATTCTACTGAATGTTTATGCTTGAATATGTTATTATTTAATGTAGGAATTGATAACTACACACTGTAAGATGTGTATACCACCAAAGAGCGGGTCACCAACAAAACCTTAACAATGGATTAGAAAATTCACAACTTTAATGTCACTCAGAATTGACAAACAAGTTATAAATGATAGGTGATGTGTGTTGCTATAGTAACCCGTGGGGGTGATGTGTGTTGCTATAGTAACCCATGGGGGAAGTGAACACCCAGACAGTGAACATCTTTGAAAACAAAACCATGAATGCATTTCTTCGTTACCCAGAAAGAATTTGAGGTTGAGATTTAAAATAGCTGCATTGGCCCTTTAATGTAAGATACATACTGCTTCTTATGTGTTTTATTTATCCAACATAACTACCTTACTGTGATAGCTTTCAATTAAAATAGTCAACAAGAAACACAAATAATTATTATAACTTTGACTACATACACACTTCTAGCTAGCTGACCACCGATTTTTATTGCAATTCATGTAAGTTAAATTAGGTTATGAGAGTTTTATTATAAAATTTGAATATACAACCTTTAACCTCTGAAATATAGCTGATGGGTTTGCTAATGTTGCTAGTTTAACGTAGTTGCTAAATGTTGATAGAACTGCCTAGTAACCAAAAAGGAAAGAAATTGTAAGTGTTAGATAAAACACATCACGAAAACAGCTGAATGTTGTCAAGCTATAGATATGTTAATAGACTGAGCTCTATTATCTGACATTATCTATTATTAGAGCTTTGCTCAGCCTATAAACATGGCAGAATATATTATTATAGAGCTCTGCTCAGTCTATAAACATGACATTATCTATTATTATAGAGCTCTGCTTAGCCTATAAACATGACAATATATATTATTGTAGAGCTCTGATCAGCCTATAAACACGACATTATCTATTATTCTAGAATTCTGCTCAGCCTAAAATACGACATTATGTAGCCTGGCAGGTAGGAGCGTTGGGCCAGTATACGAAAGGTTGCTGGATAAAATCCCCCTGAGCTGACAAGGTAAAAAGCTGTCATTCTGCCCCTGAGCAAGGCAGTTAACCCACTGTTCCCCGGGCGCCGATGACATGGATGTCGATTAAGGCAGCCCCCCGCACCTCTCTGATTCAGAGGGGTTGGGTTAAATGCGGGACACACATTTCACTTGAATCCATTCAGTTGTACAACTGACAAGGTATCCCCCTTTCCCTATTTTAGAGCTTTGCTCAGCCTATAAACATGATAGAAATATTTGATTTTATGTTCTACATTATTATTATTAGGGCGGCCACCAGGTTTTTATTAAAGTATGGAATGTTCTGAAAACTGACTTCAGGTTTTTGAGGAATCTAGCTTCACAGGAAGGCAGTTTTATTTTATGGAGGTTTAATTCAGTTCTCTGTTTAGTATTTAACTAAATACTCTGTTTGTCTTTGGTAGGAGAGGGACCAGACTCTCACTCTGACAGTGGGGAGAGTCCTGCAGG
This sequence comes from Oncorhynchus keta, assembly GCF_023373465.1. Lineage (NCBI taxonomy): Eukaryota > Metazoa > Chordata > Actinopteri > Salmoniformes > Salmonidae > Oncorhynchus > Oncorhynchus keta. The sequence goes on along the minus strand of NC_068452.1, from coordinate 13,211,203 downwards.
GGAATCGGACCCAGAGACGCCCAAACCAGCGAGACAACACCGCTGTTCCCAGTGTGGAAAGAGTTTTAAGTGGTTAAGGAACCTCAAAGCACATGAGAGAACGCATACAGGAGAAAACCCTTACAATTGCTGCCACTGTGGAAAGAGTTTTACCAAGTTAGGGAACCTAAAAGAGCATGAGAGGACACACACAAGAGAAAAGCGTTTCCAATGTTCCCAGTGTGGAAAGAGGTTTACCCAGTTACGGTACCTGAAACAACATGAAGAAATACACACAGAAGATAGGAAGACCTACCACTGCTCTCAGTGTGGAAAGATATTTACTGGGTTAGGGAACCTGAAAATACATATGAGAATACACTCTGGAGAGAAGCCTTACCACTGTTCCCACTGTGTAAAGAGATTTACTCAGTTAGGGAGCCTGAAAACACATGAGAGGGGACACACTGGAGAGAAGCCTTATCACTGTTCCCACTGTGAAAGGAATTTTAGGTGGTATGCGAGCCTGAAGGAGCATGAGAGAATACACACAGGAGAAAAGCCTTACCGATGTTCCCGGTGTGAAAAGAGTTTTACCCATCGAGGGAGCCTGAAAGCGCATGAGAGAATACACTCAGGAGAAAAGCCTTACCAATGTTCCCGGTGTGAAAAGAGTTTTACCCGGTTAGGGAGCTTGAAAAGGCATGAGAGAAAACACACTAGAGAAAAGCCTTTCCAACATACTAATACACAGGAGGAGAAGACATACCACTGCTCTCATTGTGAAAAGACATTTTCCCAGTCAAAGGATCTGAAATCACACGAGAGAATAGAGAGGCTGTGTTCTGACTTATGTTTTTGATTGAGAAATTTTGTTTTTGTTCATGCTACATTAAATCATATTGTATGAATGAAATCATACTGAAAAATAGGTCTACGTTTTCTTTTCCAGCTCAAAACATGATCATGTCGAAAGTCAGATTATAAGAGTTAACAAAAATATATGATGTTTTAATTATGAACTTAAGATTGATTGAATGCAAGTGTAAACCCTGAAATGTTGTTCACTATATAGTTGGGATTTTTCAAACATGTTAATTATTAAATATATTGATATTAGTATTTAGTCATTAAGATTGTCATTGTAAATGTGTATTGGTTCTCAATTGACATATCTGATTAAATAAAGATGAAATAAAAGGGAAGTCTATTTGATTCTAAGTTCAGACATATAAACTATTTTTAAGATGCTGCATCGTGATTCTCCAAACTCACTTCAAAAAGAGAGACTTGAGGATGGGACCTGTTTGTGACCTCACTGCTATTTCCAATCTGAGTGTTCCATTCAATCCTTTCCTCTATTTAGAATCTAATAGTGTTCCATTCCATCCTTTCCTCTGTTTAGAATCTAATAGTGTCCATTCCATCCTTTCCTCTATATAGAATCGAACTATTCATTCCATCCTTTACCTCTATTTAGAATCTAATAGTGTCCACTCCATTCTTTCCTCTATTTAGAATGTAACAGTGTTCCTTTCCTCTATATAGAATCTAATAGTGTCCATTCCATCCTTTCCTCTATTTATAATCTAATAGTGTCCATTCCATCCTTTCCTCTATTTAGAATCTAATAGTATCGTTCCATCCGTTCCTCTATAAAGAATCTAATAGATTTCCATTCCATCTTTTCCTCTATATAGAATCTAATAGTGTCCATTCCATCCTTTACTCTATTTGGAATCTAATAGTCCATTCCATCTTTTCCTCCATTTAGAATCTAATAGTGTTCCATTCCTTCATTTAAGCCACTGTAACAGTTGTGTTTAATCATGTTGACTGGCAAAGGAGACGTTACAGCATGCCTGCCAACTGTTTATAAAGTCAAAAGCTTGATATGTTGAATGTAACCAGGTTTGTGCAGATTGCTTTCAGAGGTATGCTGTACCCAGAGTAATGGAGGACACTATATTTTTTGTTGAGTGCCCGGAATTATTATAATCAAGGAGAAGGTGGGGATTTGAACTTTTAGTCCGGTTTTATTGTACAATCTTTTCCCAAGAATTAAATAGAATATGTTCCTTATTTCATCAAAAGTAGATCCATAAAATTGGCACACTTCCAGCAATTTGCATGGGTTTTTTGGCAAAGTGTGTTTTTTTTACCAGGAGACTAAACTTTCGCAAAAGGAGCATGTGTTGGGCAGACCGCATCAGGCGGTATCAGTTGCCGTAACAGGCGGTGAGACAGCCTGACAGCATGCTGTCAATTGTGCATCTGTAAAGGTTTGTGAGGGTTTCAGGTGCCAAGCCAAATGTCTTCAGCCTCCTGGGGTTGAAGAGTCGCTGTTGCGCCTTCTTCACCACGTTTCTGTGTGGGTGGACCATTTCAGTTTGTCAGTGATGTGTACGACGAGGAACTTTAAACTTGCAACCTTCTCCACTGCGTCCCATCGATGTAGGTAGGGGGGTGCACCCTCTGCTGTTTCCTGAAGTCCACGATCATCTCCTTTGTTTTGT